>NW_028243987.1:0-135000 GCF_964263255.1 Lissotriton vulgaris
GTTATCCAAATACACATGCAGTAGTGATCACTGTGGGTGAAAGGTATCCATCCCTGACCCCAATAAATTTGCCCAACTTTGAACTCTCTACATCAATCTTGACCAAGTCGCAGCATTACTTGAGAAGGTCGGAAGGATCTTGTATAGGGGGAAGGATACAACTATAATGGGAAGGAATGTTAATTATAACAGGAGAAAACAGTGGGGCTGTCTGTAGGGGTAACTGGTACAATTGGGACCGTGGGATGTGTTTGGGGGCAGTGTTTAGTTGCAAAGTAGGATACAGTCACGAGTACCATCCTTGTCGATACGCCAAACAGATGTTTGGGAAGGTACAGCAAAAGAAGGTTGGTGAGGGTAGTCTGGGCGTTAGCTTGATTTTCTTTCAAAGTGGACAGTTAAAACCACATACAGTGAGTTGGTTGGCAAGGGAGTAGGTGTTATAGAAAGCTGTTATGGCTGCTATTTGGGTTAGGATAGGCCCTGTGTAGTATGGCATGTATAGAGAGAACTCCACACCAATACCTACTGTAGGGTCTAACTAAATTAAAGGCAATTAATTTGTCTTTTCTATCTGTATTGTATAGAACATGAGATAAAAAAAAAAGATATATATTTTTTTTTATACAAAAAGCCTAAGTGGGTGGTGATGTCACACAACTTCTTAACAGTAGTTCCCTACTGTTAGGACGTTGTGCGAGGTAACTGCGTGTTGATGCGCAGGAAGTGTTAAGCTGCACCCCTTAACATGGCAAGATGATTCCAGGTACAGCCTAAGGTATTGTGGAATTGATGGCTCATAGAATCCATCCGAGGATATTAAGCCCAACAGTATCCTCCTCCACAGAACATGCATTACTATGCACTGTTTCAGTAGGGCCTGTGCTGTCTTAGGAGTTGGTTTTGTGGCATCATAGATCTTCACTGAAATATGGCTAGCTAATTAGTATGTCCAAATGCATGTCCTGTCCTGTAGGATCCAAGCTGCATCACAGGGAAGAGGCTCAACAAGACTGAAACCAGTCTGCAGGTCGTTGTGGCCCCTCATCTGATGAAACATTGCCTGTCAGTTCAGTCTGGACTGTTACTATGGGAGCAGGATGGTAGCAGGATTTGGGCTGATTTACCTTTTGTACATAGTGCGATTCCAGAGAATGACCCCCAGGTCTAAAGGATATCCCTAATTTAAAGCATTGATTTGCATTTACAGAGAGCTTCATACATTTTACAAGGCGTCAAAATGCTTTTGTTGGACATATTGCACGCTCTTCAAGAGGGCATATTTAATACTATATCGTTAGTTCATGAAAATCTTTTGGACTTGGCCCTTCCTGCTGGGTCATCCCTAAACTTTTTGCCTTTTTCCTCCTATATTTCCTCTGACCTGTTTTTGTTGGTTTAGGACTCTGGGCACTTTACCACTGCTGACCCGTGCTAAAGTGCATATGCTCTCCCTGTTGTAAATTGTTACATTGATTGGTGTCCATGTTTGGCTTATTTGGTTTACTGTCAGTCCCAAGTCGAGTGCACCAGGGGTGCCAGGGCTTGTAAATACAAATGCCGCTAGTGGGCTTGCAGCACTGGTTGTGCCACCCACAGAAGCGGCCTAGCAAAATGTGTCTGAGGTCTGCCATTGCAGAACCTGCATGCAGTCTGGTACTGTCATGCTGGCTGAGCAAGTGCACACTTGCCAGCCCCTAAACCTTCCCTTAACTTCATATTAGTCACCCCTATGGTAGGCCCTAGGTCAGGGTGCATTGTAAGTGTAAGGTAGGACAAGCCCTGATGTGTGTGGCATGTCCTAATAGTGAATTACAGCCAAATTCGTTTTTCACTATTGTAAGGCTACCTGTTCTCTTAGGCCAAGATGGTCTGCTGGAATTATTACACTCTATAATCCCAGCAGGCTCAGGGAACATGGTAGAAAATAAAGTTTAGTATGCCTGAACTCGGAATAATAAAATACTTCTTTTAGTAAAGTTTATTTTAATATCCTGTGTTTGCAAATGCTACTTTTAGAAAGTTAGCATTTGCTTGCCTAACCATTTCAGCCCGCCTCTGCTAGTATGTGTATCTGACTGTCTGGGATGTGTGAGTGACAGGGCTGGGGGATGACAGGTGGTGAATGCAAGGATTACACCTTAGTGGGAGGTAGGAGTGCCCCTGGACTCTTAATAGGGCTGTGCTCTGCCACTACAATGCTGGCTCCGCTCCCTGGGGAGCGACTGATGACTCAGCCTACACCTGGCCCAGGAAGGGCGAAGCACTGTCAACAAGGTACTCCTGGCTGCCCCTGTCAACACAATGCTGGCTCCACCTCCTGTGGAGCGTCTGATGTGCCTGCCCCTCACACTGAAAGAAGAAGCCAGAACACACCAACATAGTGCTCAGAGACTGAAAGGAGTTATGCAAAGGCCCCCCTGGCCTGCAAGAACAAAGAAAATGTGGTATAAAAGTAGGAGCCCTGCTCCTTGTAAATCAGATCCTGTTGACGCCAAGAAGAAACTCTGCCTGAAGAGAAGGACCTGGGAAAAACTGCATGGAGAAGTACTGTCTCTAATCCTGAGAGACTGGCCTGTGGTGGGTGCCTTGCTGCTGAAGGAGAGGAAGAAAAAGACTGAGAAACTCTTTTAAAACTACTTGTGCCTCTGACAATCTCCAAGGGCTTGCTGTGGAACTTGCCCCCTGAACTGCGCCCCAGGAACAGTGGGCGCTACCCCCCCCCCCCTGGAAAGAGAAGCGGTCGTGAGATCTGCATGTGCCTGGTAACCCTCCTGAGGAAAAGCTGAGTGCGCTGTGGAGGAATCACTGCGCCCTCTGAGAGGCCCTGGGCACCCCCGTCCCGCCGAGCAACGCATCTGCTACCTGGCAGGCCCCAGCTAACATCGCAAAGACCAGCCTCGCTGGCCCAAGCACCGTGCCTGTCGCTTGCCTAACTGCGGACTGCACCGCAAGACTGGACTCTGCCTTTTGCCCGCCTGCTCCACAGGAGAAGTTGCCCTGAAGCTCCAGCCGCCGCCGTAGTGTGCAGCAGCAGCGCGGGGAGAGAAGGAGCACCCCCTGTGCTCATCAAGGCTTTTTTGTGCCTCACTCTGCTGCCCGGGCTATGCACTGTTTCAGTAGGGCCTGTGCTGTCTTAGGAGTTGGTTTTGTGGCATCATAGATCTTCACCGAAATATGGCTAGCTAATTTGTATGTCCAAATGCATGTCCTGTCCTGTAGGATCCAAGCTGCATCACAGTGAAGAGGCGCAACAAGACTGAAACCAGTCTGCAGGTCTTTGTGGCCCTTCATCTGATGAAACATTGCATGTCAGTTCAGCTGGACTGTTACTATGGGAGCAGGATTGGGGCTGATTTACCTTTTGTACATAGTGCGATTCCAGAGAATGACCCCAGGTCTAAAGGGTATCCCTAATTTAAAGCATTGATTTGCATTTACAGAGAGCTTCATACATTTTACAAGGCTTCAATGCTTTTGTTGGACATATTGCACGCTATTCAAGAGGGCATATTTAATACTTTATCGTTAGTTCATGAAAA
The DNA here is from genome assembly GCF_964263255.1 of Lissotriton vulgaris. Classification (NCBI taxonomy): domain Eukaryota; kingdom Metazoa; phylum Chordata; class Amphibia; order Caudata; family Salamandridae; genus Lissotriton; species Lissotriton vulgaris. Next base: position 3,543 of record NW_028243987.1, read on the forward strand.
CCTATGTGGGAAAGGCTGTAAAAACCTCAGGGGGGGAAATTTCCAGTGGTAGGTGCCAGCATGCCGTCTGAATTTTAAGGGAAGTTTTCTGGTTGTACGTTGTCCCATGAGCAGTTGAAGGCGCTAGCGTTACACACAGGAAGCCACAATGCTTTGGAATGAGTTTTCACAGCACGTCAGACACTTGGACACACTGGTACCTTTCAGAGAGGTGGTAAACTAGTTTATTTGCAATAGCAATTCTCTGAAGTTGGCTACGAGAGAGGTTGCTGTATGATAATATTGTTCGATGCTTTTTAGTCCCATTAGTTTTCTTCAGTGATTATAGATGTTAAAGTGAAAAAAAAATAGGATGGTGGCAATCAGAGTGGTTCACTTGGCTTGAATCTTACTACAGGTTTTGATAAGGAAAGGAGCTCAAATGTAGCAGTGGTGGAGCGAGGAGTGACATGACAATTCACCCCCTTCACCTGAAACATAGAGAATAGCTGTGTGACATACATTTAGTAGAGCAGGATGGGGTTCAGCAAGAGCTTGGGCCAGATGTTTCTCTTTATTGGTGATGGTAGTTGAGGGTGAGTACTTTTCTATTTGTTCGGATGTTTGAGCGTTTTGCCATCTGGGGCAAATTGACAGGGAAACCACTGCTCGCACCCTTCGTAAGCAAATTTTGTGCATTAAAATTAAAGGTATGTCGTTCACTTCCTTTTTCATGCTAGGCAGCTTCTCAGTTGTGTTTGTACACAAGGGATAGTTCATATCTATGCGCTTATTTTCCAAGTGCCGGCTTGTTATGGGTGACATATATTTTTTTAAGGTTTGGTTTGACAGCACTGCTTTCTGCATACCTATTGTTACCAGTGTTTTAAATACATTGGTTGGTCTTAGGCTCCCCCTAGGAAAGAAGTACTCTCTCACCTCGTGCTGTTGGCTGTTTGATGTATCATTGGAGCCTGTTTTACATCTGAAAACTATACTAAAGTCATCACACATTAAATTATTTCTCTCTTAGATGCATTAGATATAGAAAGTAATTGTTGTGTCTTGTTCCCACATTGTCAGCTACTTTAGTTGGAGCTCAATGCAAGCCCAACCTATTGCCTTTGTCAGTTCTTTGTAGCTTGTCAAGTTTTTTTGCAGCACTTTGCGTGGTTGGGACCCAGCTCATACTTGTGTCCACAGTGCATCTTGCTGTTGGATAAACTGCCATGATTGGTCGAAAGTGTCGCACTTGACAAGGGCACTGCAACCATGCTCTAAGGTGGTAGGTGCTGTCTGATCTGAGACTGGATAATTGGTGTGGAAGCTCGGCAGGAGGGAGGCAAGGCTTTTTGTGAGCAAGATACCAAAATACTGTTTGTATGCTGCTTGAAGAGTAAAACAACAACATTTATCAGTTTACCTCTTTAGTTGGCATAGATTTGTGAAATTAATGCAAGTTGATTTGACTTGTCCCCAGGTTTCGGTCATTGAATTAGACCTTGTTCTCCATCATGGTGAATTGTGCATCACATTGCCAGCTTCTTTTGTATCCTCGGTGCCTTTTATCACAACGTCTTAATAGCTTTTGAATGGGCTATGATTCGTCAGAATCTTCAGTCTGAAAATGTGTAAACCGTTTTTAATCGAGCATTGTAGAGCAGGATTTCTAACCGAACATAGATGAGGACTGTATGCAGATACAACGTTTTTTAGATTTTCCTTGCAACGAATGCGAATTAGTCTTAAAAGCATACTATTTTTGCATTTTTCTGCTCCAATTAAAATATGTTGAAATCTAAGGGCTTAAAGATTGTTTCTCGTACCCAACACAAGACTAAACCCTATCGAGTATAACGTCTTTCTAGGCTTGTGTTTTTGATTACTGCCGTTTCCGAAGCCAGTGGCTTGTTCTTCCGAAAAATGTTTCTGTGGTGTACATGAAACAAGGAACTACTCTTCTATTGCATAGGAGTTTCTCTCTTGATGTGGCAGTGTTGTCGCTCGTTGTAGCGAGATCCAGCAATAAGTCTGGATAGAAGTAATCCCTCCTGCTTTTTTTCTGTGTTTTTTTTCTCACGCCCCTCCCTCTGCCACGTTTTCCTCGTGCTGCAGTGAGAACAGATTGATGATTTTAGAGGAAGTGAAGTGACTTTACGGCGAATAAAAATCCAGCGTCGGTTTGTCACTTTTAAAATGATTTTCGAAATCGTCTAGTTTATCCATTTTTGTAATATATTATATACATATTTTTTTTTCTTACAAGAGACGAGGTTAAACCTTTCCGTGTATTGCTGAGGTGTAATATATTTCTTAACCTCAGTATTGTGTTCAAATTTTAAATGAAAGTAAAAAAAATGCATGCACATTGCGAGTGAAAAACTTTTTTTTAGCAAATAAAGACAAAGCCATTTTCTGCATGGAATTTTTTTGTGGTTAACCAGTGTAGGTGTCTACAGTGACACACCTTTATTTTTATGTTAGTAGCCAAGATACTATTTGATTTGTTGCACATCATTGTATATTTTTATGAATCATACGTATTTCACAGTTACCTATCCTTTGCTATAACCAGGTACCTGCATGTCATTTTGCATTGATGAAGGGTCTTTTACATTTTGAATTCCTTCCATAATGCTGCAGGTAAATAAAGCCTTGCGTGTGCTGTCCTGGTTAAACGTTAAATATGTATAGTACATTTTAAGTAATATGCTAAAGATGTTATTAGCACACCAAGCAAATGGATGAACATGTTAAACAGGTTTTGTTTTTGTGAGTGTAGACTTCAATAGCACACCTTTTATTCCTGCTCACAAAAACTGTTCTATCCATCGAAATTGATTGATACTGTGGCTCCAGATAATGTTTATGCTGATCAGGTTTTTACTTTAAAATCTGTACTCTAAAATCCATGCATTACACTAACTTTACTAGAAAGAAGGTATGCTTAATACCCTTATATTGCCTTCTTTGCAGCAAGAGGTAATATTATTTTGCACAGCAACAGTTGTGCCATTAGGCTGCAGGCATGCTAATCTCTTGTTGATAATAACATATAGATGCTCAGTCTTGATATCATCAATGATGTAAAAAACACAACATGCTTGGGTTCCTGCTGCTCTATCCATTCATGCTGAGTGAGTAGTAGAGGTCTGACTACTGTGGCCTCGTGGTGCCAACTACCATCTGCACCCCAGATAGATGTTTTTGAGGAGGAAGAGGTTGGCAGTGGGAACAAGCTATTAGAAAAAAAAGACATGAAAGGTAAGAGAGACAGGTCAACCAAAAAAGTGCTCAAAAAGTTTCGTAAATAACTTGTAGAGGGCCTTTGTACATGGTCTGCATTCTCACTGACACCATATAATGGCATTTGTAAGCAGCAACCTCAATTGCTTGGTAGCAAGTGTGATCTTGCGTAGCTTGATGACTTTGCAACTGTTGATGTAGGCATCTTTATAAACATATTTAGCAGCAACAATGGTAAAAGTGGAGCGTTGCAGCTCAAATAGTGGAAAAATTAATATTCCACGGAAAGCCCATGGCGAGCCAGGAATGCAAGCTTGTTTATGGATCTGTAGAGGGAGGGTGCTCCTTGACAAGACAGATTGAATGCTGGGTAGATGCAGAGGCGTCTTGAGCTTTTGGCATTTTTCCCATCTAAAAAGGCAATTACTACAGCTCGGTGGTTTTCAGGCACCCATCTTGAATGATTGAGGTCCGGGGCTGGTGTAAAGGCCCCCCTGCCTGGGGCTTCTCGTGCGCACATCACAGACAGAGGTAGGGTTATTGCACTGCTGACAGTGCGCCCACTGCAGGAGACACTGCATGGGAGACTTTGTATAGAGTGATGGAAAGTGAATTGCGTTAAATCCTGGTGAGAGCGGATGCAGAAGGGCACGGTGATGGCGCGCAGAAGCCATGCTGAAAGAAGTGCAGCAGCCTTGCACCTTTCTATTATCAATACGCCTCTAGCTACACAGCTGCTGCACTTCTTGAAACATGAAGCGCATTGGCGATAAAATGCTCGCCATGCTGATACAATAAAGGCATGCAGCCAGCCCCCATGTTGTCGCTTTCCCTGTGCTGATAGGCCTACGCCTTTTCTGCAGTTACCTGGGGTGAGGCACCGCTCTCCTATGTAAGGCAGAGGCGGTGGTGTTCCCTGAGACTGCTCCTCGCAGTGGCAGAGGAGGATTGTAAACTAAGCAGCAATGCCCCCCCATACAAAAGTCCAAAAAGAGGGACTACTAGGCATATTCACCAAACAAAAGCTGGAATTTAAAAAGGATAGTTAGAAGAACCAATGAAAAAGATTGGCGGTGCTTGAAGTCCATATTGTTTATGTAGTATGTTTCGAAGAGCGCGCAGGTGCGCTGCCTAGGCGAGACCTAAAAAGAGCAGCAGGCATAGCTTCAAATGAGCATGTACAAGTTGTCTTATCAATGTTTTTTTTTCTAATGAGTTCTGCTGCACTGTGGAACACTCGAGACCTTTTCACATCATTACTTTGGCATATTGAGCTTATTCACAGCTGAATTGCAGATTAGTATTTTTGTTGATGCTGGATTGTTTGTTCCTTTCCAAATGACAGACGTGACATAATGGGGTCCGCAGCCCTCTATGGACAAGACCTTCATTCAAACAGGAACAAATCACCCAAGTCTGCCTCACGTTGCAGTAGAATGTCACTGAGATGTGGAGCAGTGCAACTCTGGTGAAGAAACAAATCATTGCCATTTTTAAATGCTTAAGCAACATTTTATCTAATGAACAAATTGTACACCTTTACAGCATTTCCAGTGGCAGTTGCACCAGAAAACGACACATTTTGTAAGGTGAGGAATGTCGAACGCCCATAGGTTATGCTCGGAGCCATCCAGAAGAGTGCCTCTGTGCAACTTAATTCACAGTACCTTGATAAAGAATGCGCACTTGTGCTCCATCATTCTTGAGCCTATCCTTTTTTCATCTTTACTCAGCACTTTCTAAAAACTAAGCAAGTTTTTTTGTGTGTATTTTGAAGCCTTAAGCAGACATCCTACCCAAAAAATGAGAAAATGGTAGAAAGGCATAAGGCCCAAAAATTCTTAACCAAAATCTCCTTTCAGTGGTTATTGAGTAGCACACCTGTATTCATATAATCACAGCAGTAACTTTCCTTTCATCTTGCACTTGCAATATTCATTGTCCCTCATCTTAAATATTCAAAACTCCTTGTTGGGTCAGGATGACAATTTTGCTAGGATATTGCATTAAAATGCCCGAAGTGGTTGGAAACCTCTCATGTAGTCCCTTACACCTGTAGTACATCTCCACCTTACAGATTTCATTTTGGCTAACTCAATATCTGGTTATGGTGATTCTGATAAGTGCCAGTTTTGTGCTGCAAATTTTATAGTTTCTGGAGAAAAAGGTGTTTCAGTTCACGCCAGGACCTCATTATATACAAATAGTATCCCTTTTCCATAGTGCATTGAGTACCCTTTTTGGAATAGTTGCTGAAAAGTTTACTTTGAATGACCGGCGGTGTGTAATGAAGTTGATAAACTGAGTAACACCAGATTCTTCTCATATTAACTTTTACTGGAGGCTTTTGTAATGCATTATTTGTTACCAGACCTTGTCTGAAAAATCCCTCCTGATGTCCTCAGTCAATTTGGCCCCTTTTTTCCCTTGGCCCATCCTTACTGATGCATGTAGTTGCTCATGCACTCTAGCTGCAAGACTCTTGCTCAGAGGCTGACAAAACATGATGTAGATTAGCAAAGGTGTTTCCATGTACATCTTCATCAGGAAACAGCACTACTGCAAAAATCTGTAAAAGTTCCTCCTAAACAATTCATATTCACCTGTTTCTCTGGTTCATTTACTCAAAATTATTACTAGAAAGTTGTGAGTAAACATGCAAGGAAATTCATCATTTTTCCATAATGAGATGAAGTCATAATCTCTGGAGCGTGGAGATTCCGGAGCCATCAATCGTAGTTTCTACCCACAATTTTTAAAGAGGTAAATTAAAACTGTTAGTTACCATTCAGGTTATGAAATCCGGTTGCTAAATCAAATGATCTGTGTGCTCCAACAGTCGGCCAGAACCACTTTTGAGAACCCGAGGGGGTTTTGTCAGTCCACTTATATCGCAAACCTTTTCAATTCAGAAACAAAAGCGTATTTAAAGAACAGGGAATTGATCAAAGTAGAAACCAGCATTAGAGGACCCTTCTCATTTTAACCATATTTAATGCCAAACTAGTGATGGAAAGAAGTGCTCCCAGTGTTGGAAATTCTATTGGATGTTGTCTAGAAGCCTAGCATATTTGCGTGTTTAAATCTTTTAATTTGAAGCCACCCAGATCCACGGATATTAGACAGGCATTTGTTGATCTCTTTTCTTAGTTTCAACAGTAGACCAATATAGCATTAAAGAGAAAAGTTTGTCTTTCTTTTATGAATACAGTATTTTGATGTTTCTGATAATTCTTCTAGCTGTGTACATACTCCCTCTCGATTGTCTGGGTAGGGATCTGGAAACGGTGCTACAATGCTGGCATTTCAACTTAACTTCGATAGTCCGTGTATATTGAGACGATCTTCCTGGTTGCAGATACATGCTGCTAGAGGCTATAAAATAATATTGAAAAGAGATGACATTCAGATGGCAATTAACAGCAATTAATAAAGTGACCGGTTTTAACTGCAGCATCACTGGGTTATTCTAAATCTGCACAATTGCATTCTGCAACCAAGATCCGTCAGGTACTTTCTGCATCTATCTGAGGAAAACCACAAACTCTTCAATCCAAAGTCGATTCTTCTTGATTTTGAAAATATTTTGCTTAGAGTAAAGAACACCAGGACAATTGAGTGATAAAAATAACCTTTTTATTTTACTGAAGTTTGCTTAAGATGACTTAGTGAATTTAGCACATCTTGTGTGTCTGTAGTTCACATGTTCATAATCTGCAAATGCTAACTTCGTATTTCTTTGTAGAAATTAGTAAATTAATTACTGAACTTGGCAGTGCTAACATCTGCTATTTTGTAATACTGTAAACTGAAGAAGGGTGGCATGAAATTCTTTATTAACAAGTAGTAGTTTCTTATTGTTATTTTAGAGGAAAAGGAAAGATCAGCAAGCATTTTTTGGAGGTAAAAGTATGGCTGATGCAGTTTACCTATCTCAGGTTGCCACATGCATAAAAAAAGATTATGATGTGACCTAAGGCTAGCAGATTGTGATTGAGGAAAACTGGAACATTACTCCAGTCTGAGCCATATCGCTCAATCTTGCTTCAGCTACATATTATTTTAAAGTACAGTTATTTTACATTAGCAATCCTAATGACAGACTAAAGTGACTCATCATGCAAGATCCGACCCAGAATACAAAACCTTAGCACAATTTGCTTTTCAAAAATATAAACCTACCAGGGGGTACGTTTTTTCTCCTCAAAGGGCCAAAATGAGGGAGAAGGTAACTGTCTGCTCTCATGCATTTAGGAAGGAAAACACTGGTTCTAAAGTAGGAACGCTGAAGTGGGTTGTGTCCCTCTGTTGAGCAGAAATCCTGTTTGGCAGTCTTCCTTTGTTTTTATGTGTCACGTTTTCTCCAATTAATTGCCTGAATAAGGACTTTGTCATGAAATTGTTTGTGTTGGACATACTTATCAAAGGAGTTGTCACTGTTGGACAGATTATCATGGATTTCCGTGTAAAAATGTCCACTCCAGGGTAGAAGGGAACTTTGATTTCATTTGAGCAAGGTTCGAAAGGTGAGTCTGAGCACTTGCTTAAGTGGTGAGTAGTGAAACTTTTCATGGAAGGAATGGGTTAATTAGACAATATGGTGCTTTGGGTGTCCAGGTGGGAGCTGGAGAAGGGGAATGGAAGTTGGGGGAGGTTGGTGGTGGCAAAGAAGCCTCTAGAAAGTGTAAACATTGATAAATCCAGATTGCTCATATTTGGAAAATATTTTCAGAAAAGTGTGGTGTTTGTGACCTAATAACATTTATACGTATTTCAAAGTATGAAAATGGTGGTGTTAAGGGTGAAAGGGATATATTGCTGCAATTTTATTGGTAGGAGAGTGAGTGCTGTTTTACTATGAAGCACAGGGATTGTTGCCATGGTATTGAGATTTACTTGATTAAAAATGAGGTTCAGTCTAGTGAGTTTTTGGAGGATTTGTTGCGAATGGTGAGACCGCACCCAAATGAGATGGTATTGTTTGTGGGAGTATATGCATGGCATGTTGCAAGTTAGTCCAGTATCGCAACTATGGTGGCAGCAACAGACAAACTTTCAGTGAAACAAATATCTGTTTTTGTCAAATATCATCTAATTTTAATTAGAGTGCATGTTTTATTGCTAAATGGACGTAAGTTGTTATGCTAAGGAAGCTTACTCATTGGCCAGGAGATTAAGGTATTGGAGTTGGTTGCATAAAAGATGTAGAAGAGTAACTGGACTGTGTTGGTGATGGCCATGCATGAGGTCCACAATGAAGATAGGGGTGAGCAATGGTTGGGACATTCTCGGTAAATTGAGGGCCATGAGGGATAACGCAGGACTTAGCTGGCTAAACTGCTGCTTTTGGAGAGCACAAGACCAAAAAAGCCCTGGATAGGCTTGGCTCTGAACAGGAGACTATGCTGTTTCCTGTTCGTGTCTGTGGTTCCCAATATTAGCAAGCCAAAATATATGGGCCCAGTAGAAGTACCTGATCCTTCCACAGTAAGCCAAGGTTGGTTCCTAGACGCCCGGTGACACTGACATGGACAGCCCTGCTCTACCTCAGACAATAAAAGTGAGGACACCTAGGAAAGACCTCCACTGCCAAAGGGTCACACACATCATGCAGTTTTCGGTGAAGTTGGAAGAATAACATAGTCTCAAGGTATAGACTTGGTGTAGAAATTGACCCTGTTGGCTGATGAGCTTCACTGGTTAAAACCTGTGTGGGCCATGTTGGAGGATGCGAGCACTACTGTAGTCAATTCCATAGTGTGTCATGGCGAACATTTTTCTGGTATAGGGATTTATTCGGCGCATAATTTATGCAGTAAAGAGATGTGGATTTGGTGACTCAGGCCAAATATCTTTGTCAGAAAAAAATCTTGAGGACATGTTAGTAACATAGTACAGCCAAATTACATAAAGCAATATTCTGGTAACCTGTCATCATATCATGATTCAAAATATTCTAAGAATCTGGGCATAATGGCACAGGGCTTGCTTTAATTTTTACAAACAAATTACTATATTCTTATACAATGTCAGATTTGTGTCATAGTCAAGGGCATATGTTAAATGACCTATTTTGCATCACGCCAACCTTAATGTTTAAGCCATTTTGGTAATTTCTGATTTCAGGATCGTCGTGCCCACCAGATACTGACAGGATAGGAGTGCCAAAAAATTCGCAAAATTAATCCCATTTGTTGCTTTAGCTTGTTAAATTATTTCACTGTGTGTCTTCCACGTTGTTGACATTTTCATAGAAGGATGACATCCAGCTGATGAAATCAGATGCAAGATTGGTCTGGCTCTGTCTCGTGTGTATGTGTGCGCACGTGCAGGGTGTAGATGAAAGCTCAGTGGGCAGATTTAACAGAAATTTCGGAGTTATTTAAATTGATTGAAAGAATGTGGTGAAAGGGAGCAAAAACTGGTGTGTGTGTTCACTGTTTTTAGGCTGGGTTTGGCAACTAAAAAAGCATTTGCAATAGAATAGGTAGGTCTCGCATTTGTTAAAGTTATAGCTGTTGGTGTCGAAAAGAACAATATTTTGACTTGTTTTTTTATTTGCAGTGAAACTTTTTATATTTGCATAGCACTATGGCAATGGTATAAAAAAAATGCCAAAGTCAAAACATTGCGGTACAACAGGGGGTGGTGATGGACATTGTCATTTTCAAGGCCAACTGCAATAACCTTAACAAATGCGAGACCTTTTACATTGAAAATTTAACCATCTCATATTTGTTCGAGTTATTGGCATTATAAATGCCAATTCTTTTTACATAGTCATGTTGAAGGGTGCAGTACCATATGTGACCAAAAGAAGTCTCATGGGACCTCTTTTGGTCACTTATTGTCTGCACTCTGCCCATAATCCACCCTACCCATAATGCATTGCTTGTAAGACAGTACCACGAGTACATTCAAATAGCTGTGTCAATATATACAATTAGTAGCTTTGAAATGTGAGAAAATTATTATATTAATTCCTGATTAGGTTGTACTCTGTGTGGAGTTAATGAAGAGAAATTTATAAAAGGTCTCATAAATGTGGGATTTACTAGTGAGTAAAGTAACCACTGCCAGCCTTACTTAGGACCAAACATGTTTTCTGCCTGAAGCCCTTTAAGAAAATTGTGCCCTGAGGCTATAATTGAAACCTAGGGAGTAATAACACATGTAACATGGGGTGTCCTTATGGAAGGTTACAAGAAGAGACAAGGCGGTACTAAGGTGGGACTACTAAACCTATTGATCAATGAAAAGCCACCATTTACAATCAACAGGAGCCAATTAAAAAGATTGACGGAGAGAGTGCAGAGCTTTATGCCCATATCCTGAATACTTTTTAAACACACAAGATCCTGACTCTTAACTTAGTTCTGCTGTTTAATGATTAAACAGACTGAGACTATTGTCTAATTCGATTGGTCTGTAGTAGTTTAATTACCTTTACTGAAGGAAAAAGTAATTAAACTACTAAAGACCAATCTAATTAGACAATGGTCTCGGACTGTTTAATCATTAAACAGCAGTACCAAGTGAACGGTCAGGATCTTGAGTGTTTATAAAGTTAGATATGTTCTTCCTGACCGGTTTGGGGCCAAACCCCCTTTGCTCTAAAAACCTATCCTGAATACAGCATGTCTCAAAGAGACAGTGCAAGCACTGCCTAGGAGAGACCTAAAAAGAGTTATATTCATACATATCCGGTTCCTCTCTGCAAAGCACACAGAGAATGCTTTCACATGAATAAGCTGTAGTATGGTTAATTGTTGCTTGGTTATTCAACATACATACCAAGTTGACTGTTGTCCATTTTATTTGAGCTACCTGTTATGAAAGTAAGGCTACTGGAGTGCCCTTATTTGGAACCGACTCGCCCACAATAGCACAGGTGCCTTCTGGTGTGGGAGCCAGGATTGGAATCTCACTAAACTGTCTTGCCCCAATGAGGCACTTGCTAGCAAATTTTGGAAAGTGAGATTTTCCTACAGGCCGATACCCTGAAAATCAGATGGGGATGAGCAATGCTAGGAAACTGTTTGCCTGAATGATGTTAGACGGAATCTGCCACAGCTTTACCATTAGTACCGCGTGTCAAGCTCTACCGAAAAAAAATTAGTTTCAATGTAACACCCCTGTGCGCGTGGCACTGCGATTTTCAAATAGTTGAAGCACAATGCAGTTAAATATGTTTTCACCTATAAGAACTAGAGTTGCTATGCATTCACACCGAAAGTGTGTGCTTCTTTTGTCATGCGAAGCTGCTCAGGCTATAAAATACAATAGATCTTTCTAAGATGTATTTCTTTTATTTATTTTACTTCAATTGCGCCTTCACAAAATAGGATATGGCAGATAGTATGGTGAAATACTTTAGTTTACCCGTGGCTATTATTTTGAAATTGCTGAACATACGTTGATATCAAAATTATAGTCTTGGAGGGGATGCTGAAATGCCCAGGTAAAAAAGTAACTTTCGGGGCTAGGGTGTACGTCCAAATGTTCAACACATTTCCAAATACCCTCCAAAGAGTCGGTGCCTAGTGAGGGAATGAGTTGTGTACACACCAACTGACCTTTAAGCTTTTTTTATTATAAATGTTTCAGGTATTTGGAAAGTTATCTAGAAGCTGCTCCAAGTTTTTTTTAATATCTGAAGGGGTGAGAACATCTGAAGAGTGTGAAGTTACTTAGGTTCTTCCTTTGTGCCTCATAGTGAATTCTTCATTTGATCTTTTCCTAGGGGGATGTAGTGCGGCAGCTTAAGGATGACAAAGCCCCCCAGGTGGACGTGGACAAAGCGGTGGCGGAACTCAAGGCACGCAAGAGGATACTAGAAGCCAAGGTTCGCACATAACAAAGTGCTTTCTTTTATTTGGGCAATTGAGAAATTTGAAACTTTAACCAAAATGCCATTAAACAGAATGCTTATGTCTGTTTCTTCTACATTACCAAAGTATTATTTGTGACCTTCAGCGATTATTTAATGACCATAAATTCATTGTGGTTGTCGCTCACCCATATCCTGATGTAGGCTGATGTGTTGAATGATCCTTTACTTTCTAATCAGTCTTTTTAAAATTTGTAAACAGCCAAAAACTTAACAGAATGTTCGAGAACGCGTCTGCTTATATTTCATTGCTGTAGGTTGATAATTGTGATTGGCCCAGCAAAATCTGTGAAACGATTGCATGCTTAATCAAGAATTATGAATTAATAGTTTTCTTTGATGATGAATAAATAGTCTTAGCTGAAAATTTGTTCGATATTCATCCAATGACTACATCTTCTGTTGATTGGCATTCGACTCCTTGGGAAATTGTCCAAAGAGGTTGAATTCATCGGAATATGGAAACACATGCATAGCATCTGATCAGTATTTTTAGTACAAGGGAGAGATTGTATCTACAAAGCCCTAATGCAGTTACTTGTGGACCATGCAAGCCCTTATACTGTGCACTGAGCAAACTTTCTAAGTTAAGATTTTGATTTCTTAAAATTCTCTGATCCAACCAAGCCTTATTTTATCTGTATGTGAATACTTGATTTCATATTAAAAATGTTGACATCTCTCGTGTTTGTGTCCATTCTCTTTCTTTCAGTGTTATAAAGGGTGGTGGCTTTAACTAATTATAGTTCTAAAAATAGAGGCTTGTAGGGCAACAAAAAGGGCTACTCCCATTGTATGTTGCAAGTGCTTCTTTGAATGCTTCATCAAGGGCGGAGGCTCAATTTTGATAAACGTTACTATGAAGCCTATTTACTTGAAAACTAACTTGGGCCTTTTCTGTTATGCAATGCCCAAATAATTTGCTAAGTTAGTTTGTCATCAGTTGTTTGGGAGAGGAGTGAGCTGGCTATTACATTAAGTAATAGTTACCGGCCTAGCAACTCTATCTTTAATCTGATGCTATTCGGTTTGACCAATACTAACCGTGTACTTTATGCGCATCCTTTGCCTTCAACCACACCTACTAGCCTGGGTACGAGACAAGTGAAGTACCAAGTTTCTTGTGGAATTGACAGGAGTTAACTGGCTGCTGCATTTAGTTCTGAAAGTTCTGTGAACAGCTTTATGCTGCTGTCTTCAGTTCTGTTATGAGATGGAGGCAGTTCTCTGTGGGTGGTAATAAAGACAGACTATATACTAAAGGAACCAGTTTTGATGAGCGAATATCATTTCCTGTTTTCCGTGTTCTGTGACTGTAACGGCCTAATCATGGTACCTTGAAATCAGTAAATAAAAAAACGATGTAATTAATGACACAGCCAAAACATATGTTCATGTTTTAAGGACTAGTCCTCGGAGTGCCCTATCTCAAATGGGCAGAGAGTAGAAACATTCACAAGCAGCCCTGCTAAACATACACAACCAAACAAATGTCTGCAGTAGTGGCTTAAAGCAAACTTTTAGAAATTTGATAGTGATTTTATTTTTTTCTTGGCAACAGACTGGCTGCAGGGCTGCCAAATAAATGCACACATTCTTCACTGAAAAGTCATTGGTCCACAAGTTTGAAAAGGCATACTATTCTGACATGGGTGTGGTATTTCCCCCCCAAAATGATTTGCTATGGAGCCAATAGATCACAGTAACCGTGTACGGATCCCATGTGTATATTTATCAGTAGGTCTTTCTGCAACGTTTATTTTAGTTAAGGTCTCACAAAGGAAGCACAAATGCTTTCAAATCCTTGAGTGTAGACAGACTAGAAATCTTAAATGCTACTTTCCACCTGGTTGGCAGTACTGCAGACATGCTTTTAACTCACCCCCACCTTAAACCATAGCAACATGAATGACTCCCGGCACACCTCATAATCCTATGCAGCTTGTGAGGATTTGGGTGTACTATATGATATGGCTATGGGGTCTTATCGTGTAGTACACTCACACATACCATCTTCAGTCCAGTTATTGTTTTCTTAACCTTAGCTCAGCCCTGGGCAGCTGTAAGGCTTGGCAAAGGAACTTAGCCCCTTCGCCGCGGCAAGAATTCCGCCGCGGCTCATGGGGGCGTGCTTGTGACGGAACCGCGTCGTAATGAGACATGGGTGGTGTGTGCTCATGACGGCATGGTTCCGTCACGGCCCCACCCGCTCACTAATTCGCCCGCACAGGTGGAGAGTTAATGCCGCGTGGACGGAGTGGCTGCAGCATAACGGAACCACGCCGTCATGAGCACACAGCGCCCGTGTCTCATGACGGCGTGGTTCTGTCACGAGCACGGAAGAGGTTAATGTAAAGCATTTAGCTGCACAACAAAACAACAAAATAAAATAGTCTGCAACAAAAGAGGCAAAACAGCAATTTATAATAGAACATATTTTAATGAATTTTTAGAGTCCTTGATCATTAAAATCTACCGGAGGGTTCCCGAGATTCAGATTTTTGAAGAAATAAATACTTTGGAATGCAGCCGCAAACAAGCATTGGTCAGAAATAACTTTGCTAACTTCTGAATAGTTAGTTTGGCAACTCCGGCCTGACTTGGGCTACCAAATCTGATAGAGCGGAGGACTAGGGGGCCAGAGAGCATACTTTGGACAGTTATCTGGCCAACAGAGCGTTTTTAAGACAAGTTCCAAACTTTGCAGGACAACCCCCATAGACATCAATGGAGTGGTCCTGATTCAGAGGATATAGGCAAAAGATGCTCAAAGGATGGTTCAGGAGCTCTGCAGTAGACGGAGAAGTGCGGTTGATCCCTCAGCCCATGGGTGGGTTGAAGCGTCTTTGACCACAGCACTTGGAGTCCCACGTCCTTCTCTCTGTAAAAAAGTAGAAGGCCAGCTGCACCTGGGCTTCCAATCTCGGAATACGGTCACAGTAAATATCCTGACAGGGTGTTAGTGTCCCTCTTGGGTGCCAAATCTGATCTCTGATGGCACTCCCAGGTCCGACTGACTCAGGTGCCACTTTTGGCTACTTTGGATTTGTCTCTTGGTGTGCCTGATTGCGGCTAGCGTTGAGCCCTCAGTAGCGGCTACTGCTTTGCCAGTTGGGGCTTCCTCAGCTTTTATGTCATTTGTGCTATTCCAGGGGGCCAACCGACTGACCCTTGGAGTTACTGCTTCGATCTTGGGCTGGGAATCAACTTTTCCTCAAGCCAGGAGCCGGAGGCACAGTCCAAATTCACTAGCCCAAAGTGCAATAGGTGCAGTCCTTCCAACTGTGCAGCCTCTCTTCGTGCATCTTGTTCTTCAAAAGGCTAACACCCCATGAATCCTTCCTGGGAGAGGAGGTCACACCTCGCTCTGTGGCAACTGCCTTAGTTCCTGAGCATCATTATCACGTCTTCCCCAGGCAGGCAGAATGCCCTTTGTGTACCAGGGCTTTGTGAGGACACTGGAGTAGATAGGGCACAGACTAACCACTTTTTAAAAATCTGCTTCTCTTTAATAGTGACATTAATCTTGACTTCGGCATCAAGTCGGATTTAAGGCCACAATTAATGGCCGGATGGAGCTACCTGGTTTAGCTATAGGGGAGATGGACCGTGGATTTCCTCCTTGGTCGTCACCTACCCAGTCTGTCTTTAGACAGACTTCCTTTCGTCTCTACGGTTGTCTCTTCCCTTATCCTCACTTTCTCACCACCCTTACCCCCCACTTCTTTTCGCTCTCCTTTCTCTCCTCTCCTAATATATTGCTGATTGTTTGATGTAATGTGTAATTGTTGATCTTTTTCTGTTATACTGTTAAACCACATTGTTGCACTTGTTTTCGTCCCTCCTGTCTTCTCCTCCCGCTTCCTCCCTCTATTTACGTCTCTCCTTCTCCCCTCTCTCAATGTATTGAGACTGAACTTTTTTGTCTGATGCCCCATGGAGCTACCTGGTTTAGCTATAGGGCAGATGGGCCGTGGAGTCCCTCCTTGGTCATCACCTACCCAGTCGGTCTTTAAACAGACTTCTTCCGTCTCTCCGTATTGTCTCTTCCGTTTCTCACCTCCCCTGCCCCCTCCACTACCTTTCTCTCTCCTCGCCTAATTGTATTGCCTATTTTTTTTGTATTTATTGTGTAATTGTTGAACGTTTTCTGTTACATCGTTGATTTTCTGTTATATTGTTGATTCTCATGTAAAGCGCTCTGATACCTCCGGGTCTAGCCAGCGCTATATAAAACTCTTTAAATAAAATAAATACCCAGTTAGGTAGTCCCTTTCAGAAGTTAGTCATGCTGGGATGCCAGCCTGTAACACGGTTAGCCAAAGGGACTTCTAGCTTTGGTCAGCAAAATGACAACTTTAAGGGTTTTGTTGCTAAAACATATATAAACCTATATGTCTGTCTTAACTATATACAGCTCCCTGCTCCAGGGCTCCATAAGACTTCCTTAGGCCATTAATGGTCATGGCAAAGTTGAATTTGCAGTGTAAACACTGTCCTTCCAGTCTGCAGTGGCAGGCTGGCGGCCATTTTGTACTTTGCCATACACATGGTGGCATAAGCAGTGCTGCAGCCCTGGCTCAACACTCTGCCTTTCAAGCCCTGGTTACCATATACTAGGGGTGTATAAGTAAGTCAGTACTTGCCAACGGGGGACCTCCAATTCGACATATCCTTTGCAATTATTCAGTATACTGTCAGTGAGATCTGGACCTTAGGTTCTCGGTGCACTCACAAAGTAAAAAAAAACCCTGAAGCTAGTAGTCCAAATGGGGGCAAAAGGTGGGTGGGGGTGGGGAGGGTCCTGCAAAAAGCCTGTTTCTTTACATATCTATAGTGAGACACCACTAAAGCTGAATGGTGGTTTTCACAGCCGTTTTATAAGGCACAGAGGATATTTGCCAACTTTTGTTTACTAAACTGTTGAAAGATACATCAGTTTGATACCCTTCTTTATTTGTTTCTTGCAGGAATTATCTCTACAACCCAAGGATGATATAGTTGACAGAACAAAAATGGAAGACACCTTGAAGCGAAGGTTTTTCTATGACCAGGCTTTTGCCATTTATGGAGGTAACTCACTGTTGAGAGCCAGTACTCTTAATCTCTGCTGTTTTATGTAAAAGTACTGTATGAGGGTAAAGATAACAGTGTAGACATAAACATTTGAAGTATAGTTTCAGATGCAAATAAAATGATAGCTAAAGGTTCTGCATCTTATTGTACACGGTACTGTCCTCACAGCTATACATAGAGAGGCTGTTTTGCTATTGCATTGCTCATGTAAGCCCCATAACTAATTTCAGTTGATGGTTGAAGTGATTTGTACTGGACAGTCTAATACCAAAGTGCCTTGATTATGTACAAGTCCGGAGAGTAAAGGCTGTTCCATGTCCTGTCGCTGTACGAGCAGGGTATGGTCTAAAGTAAGCTGTCCACTGAGAAAGAATATTAGCATTGGTTAGCATGAGGGTAAACCAGTAGAAGGTGACTTTTCAATTAGCACTGATTTCTCAGCTGACGTTTTGGTTTGTTCCTAAAGCCTTCGACATTGTAGGATAAACCAGTTTGATGCAATGCAGAGGAGTTGGTGGTACAATATATTTTACTTCAATTTTTCTAAAGGGAACACGCACTACACATATAACGGAGTTAAGAAGAAAGAGGAGGTTCAGGCAAGCCTAACCATAATGCATCTACAGTGCATGAGGTGACCATACTCCGATGTGTATTTGTAAACAATTGGGGTTTAAGACAATTTTTCAGTGCAGGCCCAGGAGTAGCTGATGGAGGTTTACCTAGAAAGAGGGTTGGATGCATTTCAGTAAAGCAGAAGCGAGGAGAGCTATGTGACCAAGTTAAACAAGAATTGGCATAGCCAATAGGTCTTGCTTTTGGGACCTTATAAGTATTTAGCTATACAGCACAATATCCTTGGTGCAACAACATTAACCGTTGCATGGCTAAACACTAATGGCTATGCCAATGCTTGTTTATGGAGAAGGGGATTAGGTGGGGTGGCCCAGTCCCCTCCAAGGCCCGCCTTCTCCTTACAAGGTGTTTTTTTTTTTTTTCTTTTTTTTTTTTAGTTGGCAGGTCTGAGTAAGGTTATAGCAAGAAAACACACATGATGATTTCTGCAGGCTCCTTTTCGCTCCAAAGCCAACCACGTAGGAAACCTGCGAGACCCAATAAAGGAAACTAGCATTGGCAAAGCAAATAGGATTCATCTCTGCAAAATCTACTGGTTTCGTCAATGTTGCTGTAGACATGTCACATAGCAGCAGGAGATGCTTTGCAGCATGGTATAACGTTTTTTTCAGAGCTCTGTGATGCGGTCAAGGCTGGCCACGTCATAGCACTTAAAAAAAACAAAAAAAAACCTTTAAGCCATGTTGTACATGTACAGCAGCTAGTGCCACTGTGCAACATGTCCGTGTCATAGCACTTAAAAAAAAAAACTTAGTCATGTTGTACAGAAGCTAGCGCTGTTGTGCAACATATCTTTAAAAAAAATGGACAAAACCAAAACCTATTAGCTTTGCCAATGCTTGTTAATAATATTCAAACATTTCAAGCAAAATTTCACTCCAAACTATATATAGTTTATTCTCGAAGGCAAATAAAATACAAGCTTGCTCATTCAAAACAAGAAGCACTGATGCCAGAATCATTTTTAAGAGACCAAAACTCTGAATAGTTTTAGCACAATAACAGGAGTAGTTTTAGCTAAAAAGCCGCGGATGGAGGCTTGTTTCTTTAAACTGGGTATGTTTTAAAGTTTTATGATCTCCATGAGAAGAGAAATGTTAACAGACAGTATTTCACTGCAGGCTGGCAGATAGCTGTGGAAGGTATTGCTGAGCTCACTGTGAAATATTTAACAAAGGACGAAAAATAATACGCAGATGCTACGGACTGTAGCTATGAAAATCTGCTGAGAGGGGGGCTGAGAAAATCGGTCCAAGTCATGCCAAGTAGATGGTCCGCCCTGCTGTGTTTTTGATTGGAATGAGAGGTAACATTTGGAGCCATGTCACTGAAGCACTGATCAGTTACACAGTGGTGGTCCATGCAGGTAAGTGCGGTGGGGCTAGGGGGATGGGGAGAGTCGACAGATGACGGAATAGGGAAAAATAAAGAAATAAATCCTATTCCATAGACTGTCGACATCACGCCATCCACGCATCCACGCCCCACGGCGCTTACCTGCACCGACCACTGCTGCAATTAAACAACTTTGGTCATGGAAGTGTGCCAGAGCTGGAGGCAACCCTGCTGCAGGTGAGGTTGTTTGTCACCAGAATGCCACAGCATTGTTTTCTTCTATGAGAGGCAAAAGAAAGAGGCGCCGACGCCAAGATTCAAACATGTTCCCCGGATCCAAAGTCAGCAGATTTGGCCATTATGTCACATCCTTTCCCCTTAGTAGCCCCTCTACTGAAAGTTCATTTACTTGTGTATGAACATATCTATGTTCACTGTGGATTACAGAGCTTTACAGAGCTTTCAGGTTACCATCACATATCAGCCAGCATTTACCAAGGGGTCTGTGAGACTCCAGCTTCTAGTACAATGAATGCAGGCAATTACTGCCCAGACATCTTGTGTGCATTGCGATCAACATTTGAATCCCATAGCATAGCTTTTATAACGCGATAATATTTTCACGAGAATTTAAACAGACGAGCACGGACAGGGCAGCATATAATGCAGGAGGGGGAGCGAATTACGTGGGATGGTGGTGCTCTGGAGGTGAAGTGTTACGGCAAGAGGTCGGGAGCGAGGATAAGCAGAAGAAAACACAAAGAGGGCACATTGAAGAAAAACTGCATAGCTAATTCACGCTATGGATACCCACCAAGATGTATGGGTTAAGGCAGGGGTGCAAAAGGCAGCGATAAAGTAAGGAATGAGGAGAACACAGGAAGAGAAGATCAGAAAGTGACGTGAAAGTGATCGCGGCGGAGGGGTGCACCCGAGAGTGGTGCACGTGCCTGTGCTGGGAAGAGCTCTTTTTCAAAGCACATACTTATGCTTGTGGCACACCGCTGCGCACTCCTGCAAGCTGTATGCCGCCACAAGCATGAGTATGTGCTTTGTAAAACAACTGAAAGATGACTAAAGGTCCTCGGCAAGACCAAAAAAGGCCTGGAGGAGAGCAAGAGTAATTGAGATAAAGAATACTACCCATGAGATGCTGTAATTATGTTGTATGGCCATTTCCCAGACGACTCTGTCATCTATTATCATTTTCCATTGTCTCGGTCTCAGTATACGTGGATACCTTTAAAATTCTCCTTAATCATCTAGCCAATTGCTCTTTTTAAAACGTTGTGGAAGCATTTGGTAGTGTAGATTAGGGTTTCTAAAATGTATCACAGACTTGACCACGTCTCAGTGGGACCCCAGGGGTTTGACTGTGTGACTCCAGTTGCAGCAACATTCATGATGAGGACTTTCAGTTTAACAGACTTGACTCAACAAGAGCGTTGACTACAGCGTTCTATAGACTTCTAAAGGGATCATGAACCAAATTATTTTTGATTAAGAAATCCTGATGTAATCAACATTAAGTTACTGAGCTCAGTTTCCAGTTGTGAATTTTTACAGAAGTCAAGTGTAGGAAGCTGGATCCCTGTATAGTATACCAAAAAGAGGTACCTTATGCAAAGAGTCCAGGTATCCCTTTAAGTGAACAGAGACTTGTGCTATCAATCCCAAGGTGCTCTCTTAGGGGGTCGTGTGGTCGAGCTGCCTTAGGCTTCTTAGAGAGGAGTGTTAGACATCTGCAGTATATCCACCGCCAATAACTGATTCACATGGCTCATTTAAGAGATCCACACCAAGTTATAAAAATAACATGCATCTTTATACAAGTTTTAGTATCAAGACCATCAAAATCATTCAAGTACGCTTTGAGCTAGAAATGTTTATAGTTTTTAAAAGTTGACACCGCAATTTTCTGAAGCGGTAATGTTATCCTGTTGAGGGAAAACAAATCCTGCATACAAGTCAGTGCTTGTGGAGGCATATAGCTTGCAGGAGTGCGCAGCGGTGTGCCAGGACGCCTCGGCAGCAGTGCGCTCTACAAATATTTTCATTCATTCATTCAAGTACTTAAAAGCAACTTACGAGACCAATCTCCTGGATTTAAAGTGAGTATGGGGCATGGCCAAGGCAGCACCAACGAGCCACCTTTGGCAGCACTGGGCGGCCAGGTGCAGAGGTGCAATACAGCGTTGGGTTCCCTATGTAAGTCAATGGGGGTCATTCCAGTCGAAAAAAGGCTACAAGTTGGGACTGGGGAACCATTCGTACTGAACCAACAACGGGGCGGAGGTCTTACGGTGTACAATGTTCTGGGACATGGGGACACCTTTGGTCCTTTTCTCTGGCCGGGGTGGCCGGGTGCAGAAGTGTTCCGAGGCATTGGTTTCTGTCACCAAGGACACTCTTGGTAGAGTGGGCGTGTAAAAAAAGGCTGCAGGCAGCATCAGTGAGTCCACTGTGGGCAAACCTGAGGTGGTCTTCTCTGAAGGGTCTGGGGACCACGGTGGCACCGGTGACACGCTCCGGCTCAGAGGCACAAATGCAGTAGTGCTTTCCTCTGTCAGGTTTGTTGTGGTCAGGAGCCCTAACTGGTCTCTAGGGGCGGTCTGCCGGATGTAGTGAAGCATTTTCCCTGGAGTTCCTGGGTCTTTGGTGAAGGCTGAAAGTCCACCCAGGCTTTTGGAGGCACAGGCAGCTGCAGTATGAGTTGTCTTTAGTGCAATTGTCAAGGCCAGCAGACAGGCCGGCAGGGTTGGCACCAAGTCAGTTGTTGGTCTTCTGGTCTTGGTTTTGCGACGTTTCAGCGTCCTTCTTCTTCTTCTTTAGCTACATTTAGGGGTATTAGGAGGAGTGTAGAGTAGTAGCCCATGGGCTTACCCCTGGGGTCACTACGCCCCCTATACGACCACTTCCTGTGAAAAGAGGGCATAACCCTGTCCCAGAGTTCCAAATTCTGCCATCACAAAGATGGCAGACTTTGAAATGTTGTGTTCCCGCCTTTCCAGGTTTCAAATGGTCAGAGGGGGTAGCATCCCTCTGAGGGAAGCCAGATTCACATACCAAAAGCTGCGGGCTCTTTGAAGCTCCTGGTCTTGGAATGCGAATTTACTAGTCGTCCTGCTGTAGTGGATGTAAAACACTCGATATCAGAGGAGGCTTTGTTTCTGACCTCCTGAGTGTGGGCCCTCACCCCTGGGGGTAAGAAACTAGTCTGTAATGGCAGGGACATCAGAACCAGTCGGTCACCACACAAGTAGTCAGTAGGTTTTTCAGGGGCACCTCTAAGGTGCCCTCTGGGTGCATGTATTGATAAATCCATCACTGAAATTAGTATGGGCTTATTAATGCATGGTGTTTGAAACCAAACCTCTGTGGTTTCAGTTAAGCCATCAGCTGGGGAGCTCGTTTTACACCAGTGTCCAACACATGTTTTTAAAATGACTTCCTGGCCACTTATACTGGCAGTAATTTGACTGGCCAGCACAGGGGCATATCTGCTGAATCAGATATGTCCACACATGTAGTGTAGTGCACCCTGCCTTATGGCTGTAAGGCCTGCTGCAGCAATGACTTATCTATACTGCATGCAGTGTCTGTAGGCATGACTCACTGGGATGTGCTTTGTTTGTTGAGAGGTGCACTCCCGATTTATTTTGTAGATAATCCTCCTATAATAAAAGTTTTCAAGATAATCTAATGGTGCTACGCCGCCACGTGTCTTGTCAACACACGCTTCTAATCGGCAAACTCCAACAAGAACACAGTCTTGGTTGCGGTGTGCACTGTTCACATCAATTCATACTGAATTCATCTCAATTTAAACCACATATTGCATCTTTTTTGCATTGTTCAAACTTTTTATTTTTTGTTCATCAAATAATCAATTCATTTTCTCACTGCTAGTTCTCAATGCATATATTTTACAGAAAAAAATGATTTTTCATCAGAATTATTACTTTGATACAAACAATAACATATGAGAATAAAGTGCTACCATAGCACTTTGTCAACAAAAGCATTATTTTCTGTTTTATTTTTTTACATGCCCGATGCATTTCGGAACTGCAAGTTCCCTTCCTCAGGCGCAAAGCTTGTATCAATTTCTACAACTAGAAATCCATTAGGTTGAAAAGATTAATCACTCCGAGACGATCTTCAAATCAGACGGGTTCCTCAAACGAGTTGACCTGCCTTTAGCACAGTAGTAACCTCCGGTACGTGTCCTGTCGGCGCTTCCCATACCTATCTCGAGGGATCTGCTAAAGGCAGGTCAACACGTTTGAGGAACTGTTACGATTTGAAGATCATCTCTGAGTGATTAATCTTTTCAATATAATGGATTTTTGGTTGTAGAAGTTGATACAAGATATGCCCCTGAGGAAGGGACCTTGCAGTCCTGAAATGCACGGGCATCATCCAGTAACTGCTCTACTGTCCCTTCCCTAAAAAGGAAAAGCAATTAACACAAAAGATGGACACCCATATTTAACCACATGGCTGCTGGGCGTTTTCCCCCCCAGTGCTGGAAAATGCCATTTTAGTGGCACTATGACGAGCTCAGCTCGTCATCAGCACACGACACCCGTGGGTGATGACGAGCTGAGCTCGTCATCAGCATCGAAAGGGTTAAAGAATTGACGGTCTAGCTAGGAGAAAACTATGTTTTCCAGAAGATATTTCTTAAATTGGATGCAATACTAAAAAGCTATGTCCTCAATCATAATATTGAGACCTTGTTTTTTTCTTGTCAGGTGTCAGTGGCTTGTACGATTTTGGCCCGGTTGGATGCGCCTTGAAAAACAACATCATTCACACCTGGAGACAGCACTTTATACAAGAGGAACAGATTCTGGAGATAGACTGCACCATGCTCACACCTGAGGCTGTTTTAAAGTAAGATCTGTGCTCTTCTCTTTTTTCAATAACATGGAGGGGGGCTCGCAGAGAAACAACATAACGACTGGCTTCAAACATTGATTCATGACTTGGGTTTTTTGTTCTATGATGCTGTAAGTTAACCTTCAAATGCGTAAAGGTCTATATATGAAGGGTAGCACATCTGCTAAGGTCCTTCCTATTTTGGGATCTACAGAATCCACCTTCTTAGGGCTCGCACCCTGCATTGCACTGCGCAGCAGTGCTCGCTCAGGCGAGAGCCCTTTTGTGGAGGGTTCCAAAACGGACCCTGGAATCTCACACACTCGTGCGATTCCTTTCTGTCCACTGTATTGGGGTTTGCGGTCGTCTTTTTTAGAAAGACAGCACGCAATAGGCCATGGGCGGTCGCGTTGCTCCGCCCATGCCCTATTGGTGTCTGTTACCCGCACGCCGACATCTGTTTTCAATTATCGTGCCCAGATACGGGCGCGATAATTGAAACAGATCGCTCGCTGTGGCGAGCGCGCGCAGCACTTCCGGGCTTGTTTTATTTTTTTACTTTAACAATTATTAACGTGCCCTTCACTGTGCGCTTCATATTGAGCAAGACCCTTAGTTTATTTATTTTTATTTATTTTATTTATTTTTTGCATTTGTAATGCGCACAGATACCCACAAAGGGTTTCCCGGCGCCAGGGCTAAGAGGTCAAACATAGAGGGCAGTAACTGTCAAGGACCACAATTATTTATTAAAAAGCCAAGTTTTAACGTTTTTCTTAAAACTGGCAAAGTTATCCTCCTTCCGTAAGGCTAAGGGGAGGGAGTTCCAGAGAACTGGTCCCAGATGGGAGAAAGATTTCCCCCCCATTCGGGCCAGTTTGAACCTGGGAACCACGAAATTTGCTCCATTTAAAGAACGGAGATTGCGTGCAGGAACATGGGGCCTAACCAATTTTTGCAGGTATTTTGGTGCGGTCCCTGCCCTGATCTTGAACATGTATGTCAAGGCTTTGAACCGAACTCGGTTCTCTACCCTCAGCCAATGCAGGTCCCTCAAATGCTTCGAGATCCTTGCTGTCCTAGGAATCTTGCACAGCAACCTGGCTGCGGAGTTCTGGACCAGCTGCAGTCTCCTGGTCACGGCTAGATTGGAACCCAGGTATAAGATGTTACCGTAGTCAAGCCTAGATGTAATTAATGCATTGACTACGGTCTTCTGGGTATCCACAGGCAGCATCCAGATAATCTTCCGCAGCCATTTAAGGATCGTGAAGCAGATACCAGCCACTTTGTTAGCCTGCTGTTTAACTGGTAGAAATTGCCGTTTCCGTTGCTCGCATCATTCTCAAAGATTAATTTCCAAACCTCTCCTTTCGAGGAATTTGTTTCCAAGCGTAAAGTGACTGCCCTTCACTTTACAGAGCCCGGAGCATGTCGTGTCTGGGATTACGCAATCTGTCCCCAAGAGCTGGGCCATCAGTCCGCTGCATGTTCAGTCTTGTCCTGCTTGCTCCCTCAGTGCTTCCCATGCCTGGCATTGCTCATAGAGGGCCAGAAATGATGGATAGCAGCGCCTTCCCCTCCTCTCACATAGTGAAACTCCTGAAATGTGCGTCTTATTGTTCAGAGGTCGCGCGACCGAGCATCAGCCTGAAAGACTTCTTTCACACACCCTACCGCTATTAGACACGGACAGACAGCTCATTGAAGCGCATGTCAAAGGATGTAACCCACTGTAGGGCTCAGTTGTGAGGCCATCGTCTGATGCAGAGACTGGTACTTATGATGAAGAATGCCAGCCAGGTGAGTGTGCGCACATTGCTGCTGTTCACAGCGAGTGTGGCTCTCCACACACATTCCGACAGCAGAGCGTGTGTGCACAAAATGCCTTGATGTGTGGATGAGTTGGTGACTCGTGTTTGTGACGTGACACAATAGTGCCTTGGAGAGGCTTTCTCCACACGCTGCTTTGCAGACTCTCACATTTGTGCCTCGGGTGTGGTCCGCGTGTGTAGAACAGTGCCTTGGAGAAAGGCTCTGTTCATTCACTACCGCGTGCGTTTGGGCTGTGCAGACAATAGTGCCAAATACACGGTCTTGCTTGCACATGTGTATTTCATATGTGTACACATGTTACCTGAAATTTGGCTTTCTCTACGCACTGTCTCACTGATCCTGTGCGTTCGTGGTGCAGAGTTGCACACAAAGGTAATTTGGAGAAAGTTTCTCTTCACTTCCAGCCTGTCAGTATGTTTGAGGTATAGAATGTGTTATTAGTGTGCATCGCATGACACAGTGGCGCGTGCCACTAGCCAGGCACTAACTTGCTGGTTCGTGTGTGTCTTTTCTGCACACACAATGTTGTCGTGGAATGTGTAGCTCTGAATGGACTGCCTGACTGTAAGCTGGCGGCGTGCACCCTTTGGCGTCTTGGAACAGGCTCTCTTCACACACTGGTTTGCTGTTATGTGTTTGTAGTCAGTGCGCACCAATGCCGCTGTCAGTTAATTGCATTTTTTTTTATTTAGTGCAAGCTCTATTTGTAGGTATTGCAGCGCTTTGCACACCACATATGTTACAGATGAAAACATTTGTTTTTGGTAGGTGCGCAGAGATTGCTATTCCTGATGACTGTGTGGGTGGAGTCAAGGCTGCTTTCCTTAGGTCTGTGACTCCGGTTGCTGTGGAGCTAATGGCGCCGTGCCGTGACTGTGTAGGGACGATGGCCAAGCAGGTTCTTGTCCTGACCGAGGCACCTGCCCTGGTGCAGCTGCTAGAGGTGCAGCCCTCCGAGCTGTTGCATTTTTCTGTAGAAGCTTTACGTGGCACGACCCAGGGCAAACCGGAGGCACAGAACTGTAGGGTAATGTTAGATGGCATGCCATTTCTGCATGAGTGCGTGGTGCCTGTTTGCAGTGTGTGTGTATGCAGGGCCTGTCTGCGGTGGCTGTCTGCAGTGTGTGCGTTTGCGTCAAGTAATCCGTATTAGCTGTACAGACCCAAATGAAACAAGATAAAAACACATTTTAAATACATTTTTATTGCTCAATCACGTTCTGAACTTAAGCATAGGTATTTTGGGGTGCTGCAGCTCCACCTGCACCCCTAATTCCTGTGCCTATATCCGGATCATGTTGAAAATAATACTCCAAATATTACTTCTGCAAAAAGCATAGATTCTCTTAAAACTCTGCTCCTGAAAGTATCGAGATTCGCTCACAGCTATGCTCATGTGTGGAAGAGAAAAGTGTGTGACTGGATATGTACTCACAGTATCTCTTGTAGAGGCATAGGATGCCCATTCCTGCTGGCACATAGCTCACAAATAAAAATCTGCATGTTCTTTTATTGCTACATTGAAACCGAGAGAACTCATTTTTCGTCTATAAAATATCCCATTAGATACTGCTCATCTTCCAAGTCCTTCATTCCATCTGCGCCTATTTCATTTCTTTTTTTTTGGTTTATTGTTTTTCTGTTTCTGCCGGTCTCCTCGGTCTCCATAGCTCATGTGTCTCACACCTTTATTCTACCCAGGAACTACATATGTACCCTAACTCCACTCTGGCCTCCCAGCTCGGTTTCCTCCTATATTATGCCCATTTTCTCTCTATTTTTTCTTTCACTGAATCTCTCATAGTTTCCCGCTTTTCTGTTGCATCTGCCTTGTGCCTGACCTCGCTCTGTTGCTTTCTCTTTCTGACAGTTTTCCTATTTGTCACTCATGCTTTTTCTAAGCACATTTTATCCACTTAACTTTTAACATCTTACTGTTTTCCGGTGGCTTTTGCTCTTCATTTTTCTTCAATGTCGAACTGTACATATTTATGTATTTGAATGTATACAGTGCAAACGTAGCTAGAAAGCCACGCTGCGCCATACAAGAGGGAATGGGCTAATTCTGTATCATGCACATCAAGGATTTCAGTAGGGACAAATCAATGCAGATCAATGGGACGTTTCTTTAAATGAGGCGAATGGGCCTCAGAAGCTCCTCACTGCTGATGTTGGGTGAGTTGCTCCTAGGACAGGTGGTTGCTGTTTTCCAGGCGCTAGATAATCTGCAGCATCCGCCTCAAACAACCCCCACCCCATGCATTTCAGTCACAGGTTCTCTTTACTGTGAGGGACTATGTTTTAGTCAGATGTGCACAGGTACGCAATCGAAGGGTTGCCAACTTCAGTTTTATTTATTTTTGCAATGGCTCAGATTTTACTCATTTTTTGCAAAAATATCCATGCTGCCTTTAGATGGCAGGATTTGCACTTTTTATTACATTTGCATTTTCTAAATGCGTTTCTGAATATGTTTGAAAAAAAATAGTAAAAGGAATTGCTGGCTTGTCAATGCTAGACCTATTGTTTTTCCCAACGCTTGTTCATAATGAAAGGCCTTTTTAGGGGTGGTGCTCATGCGAGGTTCAATTTGTTGGCGAGGCAGGAGTCTGTTTACAGACAGTTTCACCTATGATGGACTTTTGCAGCAATATTTGTACCTAATAATCTGCACTGGTCCAAATGTACAAATGTAATTTCTTTTCTCTAGTCATTTTGTTGAACTGTCAGTGCGTTATTACCTAGCACCAGTACAGAATTATGTGGTGTGGCCCATTAGTTTAGTGTTTCACAGTCGCCAGATTTGAGGTTCAATCTGGCTTTCACTTTGCATTCTTTTGTGGGGTTGGCTGATTACTGGACATGAAGTCTGTATTGCCTTACCTTAAACTTAAAGTCCCTTAAACTTAAAGTCTCCTCCAGACCAAGATAGAGGTACTGAACAGTTAAAAAAATAAATACGCCCCACTTCAAACTTGATTGAAAAAGCTTTATTCGAGTTATACACTCATAAAAGCACTGGCATATAAATTCGTACATTTTAAAACATCAAACATTCTGTTACAGTAAATTTATAATTAGAAATACATAATACATAAGCATTAAAAATTGTGACCAATTGGAATAAAATAAGCTTTTTCATACTATGCGAAAACTAAATGCATGTTGAGGTATAGGGACCTCCGCGTTACGGACCATTCCCAAGGTTTACACAAATAAAAACTCATACCATACATGTTAGCCGCATTTTGTGATTTAAAATTCATATATATCTCCCAGTAGATATTTGCAAGAATTAGTCAGACAAGGAAAATATAAAAATGTAAAGTTCAAAACACATTGGGGAGTAGAGCCTTCCTCCTTATGGACCATGCCCACCCCAGATATTTAGCTGTTCCAACTACGATGGACATTTCAGTGGAGGAACAGATAATTCTCAACCCCTCCACACCGCTTCGGACACCAAGATTCCTACATACTGGAGCCAACCATGATTTTCTTGGAATTGCATAGGACTCACATAAAAACAGGAAATGTGCAATGTTTTCATTGGGGGCCCCACATGACGGGCAGCACAAACCACTGCTAGATCTCCAGCCGGACGTCAAGCACCTCAGGGGGAGAGAGCCTGCCCTTAACTGGAAAAATAGTTTCCTGTCTAATGGGACAGTTATACTGTCCCAATACTTTTCTAGGGATGGTCTTTGTTTAATTTCCAGAAATCTACCCCCCATGGATTCCGAGGTTACGCTCCTCCATAGTATCTGGTCAATGTGATCCCAATATATTTCTTTAATATTGGATTTACTAGGGAATACTTCCCCAAGGGGGTTTTCCCATAGTTTGGAGAGCCCAAGTTCAGCAAGGACGTCCCTAAGCGTTTTTAGCCATTTAATTTTACGAAAAACATCTGATTTGGCTAATGCTAGGAACCCCTCAGCGTAGTGCCTTATTTCCACGGTTGTCCAAAGCCGTCTCCAATAAAGGATTGGCCTCAGTCGGGCACGGTCCTTGAGCGATCTTCTACCTAAATCAAGGACAAGCGGTATTAATGGGGTACTTTGGGGAAGACTAGTTATCCCTCTCAAGAACTTGTTCTCAGATTTTTGAATGGTGGTAAGACTCTCAAAGCCCCAGACTTCGGCCCCATAGAGGGTTGCGCCCAAGGCTTTCGCGTCATAAACCATAAGAACTGGTTTTATGGGCCTGGTCTTGGATTTTACTTGCTCAGCCCTAAGGGCTCCAGAAATTTGCTGATGTTTCAGCACCGCCTTCTCTATGTGTCTTGACCAACCAAGTTTGCTTGATATCTCAACCCCGAGGTATGTAAAAACATTTACTAGCTCTAACTTAATATTATTCAAAAATACCCTAGGTTGAGATTGGCGCTTTTGCCCAAAGGCCATCAACTTGGTTTTATTTACATTGACCTCAAGACCCCGTTCTTTGCAAAATGCATCAAAAATATTCAGGGCTCGCTGGAGACCCGACGGGGTCTTGGACACAGTCAAGGTATCGTCCGCGAACATCAGAATTGGAACTCTGATGCCCGCTAACGAAGGTGCATCAACCATTGCATCCAACATCCTATCTACGATGCCATTGATGAACAGGGAGAACAGCAGGGGTGCCATTGCACATCCCTGCCGCACCCCCCGCTCAACTGGAAAGTTAGTAGTGGATTCCCCATTCCTCCCCCACTGGACCTTGGCATAGTTGCTTTCGTGAAGACGCATTATCAACGTGAGCAAATCAAGAGGGACCCCTATTTTGGACAGAACCTCCCACAGCGTGCACCTGGGCACCAAGTCAAAGGCAGCCCTTAAATCTACAAATGCTACATAAAGGCTGCCTTTACCCAGAAGTACAGTCCCCCACCGTAGCATGGTGAAGCGAAAAATTTGGTCGACCGTACTGGTTGCACGTCTGAATCCTGCCTGGTAAGGGGATAAGGCATTATTGTCATCTACCCACGCCATAAGTTTGTCGACAAGCATCTTCCCCACTACTTTTTGCATAGTAGCCAGCAAACTTATTGGTCTATAGTTTGCTGGGAGTGACCGATCGCCTTTCTTAAAAATCGGTATTATTATAGCCCCCTTCCATATATTGGGGATTTTTGCCCCTTTGGCCAAGCCATTTCCCAACAGTCGCATATTTTGCCCACTTGACCTTGTCATGTTTAAAAATGTCTGAAGGGATTCCATCCAGCCCGGGGGCTTTTCCCCCCTGCAGTGTTGAAATTACAATTTCCGCATCCTTGGTATTGAAAAAATCACCCTTGCAAAATACCATAGGGATAGATTCTATGGCCACTATATCCCTGCACTCAGCATACTGGGGTTTAAAATACTCGACCCACAATGCCTCATCGACATTGTTGTCGGGATTATTGGGGGCGCCCCCTCTTCCCCATTTCACAATTTTCCAGAACGTTCTGGAGTCCTTTTGACCTGAAGCCTCCAGTAGCTCCTCCCAGTACTCCTCATCCCACTGCTTCTTAGCCTTTCGAATACTGTTATTATAATATTTCCTTGTGGCTCTAATCGAGGCCTTGTCCCTACTTTTAAGTGCTCTGCCCAATCCCAGCCTAGCTACCCTACACTGTTTGTTAAACCAGGTTGGCATTGTGATTGGTACTTTCCTATTAGCCTTCAGAGGCTTACTAAAATGCGGTTTTAACAAAGAGAAGAATGTCTCATGTATATCAGTTATTTGGGCAGAGCCTGGTAATACAGGGTCTACTTGTTCCATGGCTGCAATGGCATTGTCTACCTCCAAATTAATAGACTCCAAGGTGGCCAAATTAGCCAGGACATATGGCCATTTCACCCTTCTTGAGTCATTGGCCATAACAGGTACGCTCCCACTACCTGACACTGAGTTGGCTCGTGCGGCCTTCCACCATGAGTGGGAGACACAGAGGGGGTTATGGTCGCATTCTATTCTGCCCACAATTTCCATGTCACCCACGC
The DNA here is from genome assembly GCF_964263255.1 of Lissotriton vulgaris. Classification (NCBI taxonomy): domain Eukaryota; kingdom Metazoa; phylum Chordata; class Amphibia; order Caudata; family Salamandridae; genus Lissotriton; species Lissotriton vulgaris. The sequence continues at coordinate 35,400 of NW_028243987.1, forward strand.
CACACCATAACTCAAGACTGCAGATGACATAGTCGATCCTACTTTTATTATGTCCATTATCGTATGTACAATTACCACCTTGATCACTTTTTGTCCTGCCATTGAGGGCCCTCAGACCATATTCCAAACATAATGCATTCAACAACAAAATATCGTTAGTCCACCGCTTCACTGGTGGGAGGTCTAGATTAGGGATGTCCCAAAGGGCATCTTCCTCTAGTCCTATTGGGTATGCAGTGTGTTCTAGGGGCTCGAATGTCCTATTCAAGTCACCAGCCAAAATTACTCTGTTTCCAAGTGACTGGGATTCAAGGGAAGCGGATAGAGCTTCTAGGGTAACAGAATTCCCTAGACTCGTGCCCCTGGCATATATATTATAAATGTCTATTATTGAACCCTTGGCTACAGATAATCTCAGTAACTGAATATCCTTACAACCTAGATCAATCATTTTTGCCTTTACATTTGAGTTTTGCTTGATCCAGACTGCAAGGCCTCCCATAGGTCTACCCCTGTGGCCTCTCGTTGCCGGTATACAGAAATTTAAGTAACCCAGGAAGTGGATTGGCTCACATGCCCACGTCTCTTGAAATAGGCACATTTCAAACCCGCTTACAAAGTCAATCCAATGCTGTGACTTCAAACTTGCATTTCTTTTTAGACCCATTTCACTAAAGGCAGAATATTCATTTCCCGTATGTGAGTAATGCATAGGTTGGGCTTGATTTATAAATTATCAAATTGTAGTTGGTGGAAAAAGGTGCTTGGTGAGACATGAACGGATTCACAGTCCAGGTGTCTCACGGAGTTCACCTCTTTCTCCTGATATCTGTGTAATCTGCTTCTGTTCAAGGTGTCGCCAGAGCCCATCATGACTCACAGTCTAGAAAACAGCGTACCATCGAATTGGGAATTGGGAAATCTTAAAGTTGCACAGTACCCGGTACAAGAATTTTAGCATCTGGGAAATTAGTGTTATCTATTTCAACCACACCTTCCTCTAATGTGGATGTAAGCTAGTGTTGGTTGGGAGTACTCGAAACAAGAAGTATGAGGCGCCACAAAAACAAAGCAAAGCCCTGAGGTTTGCACAACGCTATTGGTTTTTGGTAGAAATAAGATGCGTTAAATGGCACCAGCCCTACAGTTTCATAGTTGATGGCACAGGGAGCAAAGCCGAATTTTCCACACTGCTCATGTTTTTGTGTGTGGCTAATACAAATTGAAATTGTGTATAATACTCTTAAGAACTGCAACATAATTTACAGCTGGTAGTAGTCAAGCAGGTCATAAATACGTCCTTACTGCCCAATCGCCAGGATATACACTCTTTGATGTCCGGGAGCATCATGTTTTATTTGTCCACTGATAACCAATCCGAAAGCTGTGTGATTAAATTACAAAATCTTCAAGACGCCTCACTGGAGCGAGTTAGTGGGAAATGTTGTGTAATGCCTACCGTTTCTGGGGCTTTTCATCCTTGATTTCAAGCACCCTGGAAATTGCAGGAGCGGGCAGTTAGTCAAAGGCGTGATACAACAGTAGCTTTGTTGTGCCCAAAAAGTAAAAAATGAGAGAATCCTGCAAATATCTCAGCCAAAGGTTATTTTGAAAGGGCGAATGGGGGAAGATATGTGTTTGCACACAATGTGTGGTGTCTGTCCTCATGTGTGTATATATAAGCTCAAGTACTGCCCACCATTTCAATTTACAGAGACATATCCTTTCTTAGCAACAGTTTTGTTTTCATACTGCAGCCACAAGTTCTCTATCTGCTTCCTATTCATAGATACTGCACTTTTGAGCAATTATATGTTTTACTCACTGTAGCCGGTGGATCTGCAACTGCTTAAACTAGCATTGATCCTACAACCATTGACCATCAGTGCATGCTGCTCTTCTTTACCTCATAGTGAGCCCCCCTCGTAGCCCGCTAAGTACTTGTTTATTGTATTACTTTCCTTTGACCATCTGTCTTGTAATTATGTGATTAATTTTTTTTTTTTTAAAGACCTTTATTGTACCTCTAATAGTATACACAGCTTCCGGCCTACAACCCCTTGGGCCGGCCGCGACTTAGTCATTGGTACTCTGTAATATCAGGATAACACAGCCCTTTTGCCGATATCCCAGGGGCACGGTGGCGTTAATTAACAATGTGGTTACACAATTTACAGTAGGATTAGAGCTATGAATAGGTCCGTATTTTTTTTTTTAAAACAAACTTGTTGAACTTGCATCAAACAGAGTAGACAACATAAGCAACCATGTACGTAGTATTTGCTTTTACCTGATACACATAACACTTGGCAGTTCGGTTCAGTTATAGGATACAGGCATATCTTCTTTGCAACATACTTCCCGTTCCATACATCAAGTAAACTTCATTACTTTTCTAACTAAGGCTAAAATTTCCCCAACATATCGGGCACGGCTATCTTCAAAATTAAATCCTCACAGAGGAGTGCTATCTACTTAGCACAGTCATTTGCTATCCTCTCATCTCACCAGTCAAGGGGTATATATGGTCTCTTTCCCTCCCTCTGGCAGATATAACTCCAGATCAACGCTACAATATCATTTCGGGGTATCCTCTTCATGGACTACTTTCAAGATTGGACAGGTCCTGTGGTAGGTCGCATAGTTGTCCTCTGTATTCGTTCCACTTCCCCATACCCTAGTCCATTTATTGGGGCATCCTCGATGCACATACACTGCCTTTTCTGCCAGCATGGCTGTGCCCATATCTCTTCCCCATTGTGCGCATGTGGGTCCTACCCCCGAGCCCCAGTTCCTGGCAATGTTTCGTTTAGCAAGGGCTAGGCCCAGTGTTGCCCATGTCTGCATTCCCTGATTCATGTCGGTGGGCGACCAAATGTTCAGTAAACAACATCTAGGTTCTCTTGGTAATTCGATACCACCTGCCTCTGATATTTCGGAGAGTATTCGGTCCCAATAAGCTTGGATCTTGGGGCAGTTCCGTATTATGTGAAAGAATGTGCCCGGGAGACTGCACCCACGCAGGCAGATAGGTTCTGGGATACTGCCTAGCCGGTCTAGGAGTGTGCGGGAGTAGTATATTCTGTGTAATATTTTCAATTGCACTAGCTTGAGTTGTGACTGGATGGAGGCCTCCCTGGGAGATGCTAGTGCGTATAGCAAATCTTCATCCTCTATGTCCCCCAGGTCTATTTCCCATTTGCTCCGGAGGACGGCCGTGGGGTCGGGCTTGTTATTAATAAGTTTGCAATATGTGAGGGAGATTGCTTTTTTGTCTAGGCATTCAGTAAGGAGTCTATCCTCCAGGGGGAGGAAGATTCAGCAAGTCTGGTGCCTGTTGGAATTGCCCCTTGTAGTGCATGCTTGATTTGTGCGTAGCGATACTGTTCGGTGTCTGCCATCCCGTATTTTTCTTTAAGGGCTGGGAAGGTGACTATTTCACCTTTCTTCCATAAGTCCCCGATTTTGGAGATACCAATTAAATCCCATTGCCGGAAGCCCTTTGTGTTTGCTAAGGTACCTAGTCGCCGCGTGTCCCAAAGTGGCATGGCGAGCGTGAGCACTCCCTCCCACCCCAAGGCTCTCTGTGCTGCGTGCCAGATCTTGATCGTGTGGGCTGTTGGGCCTGTAAAGGTGTGGCGTCGTTTGTTCGTGTATAGTGCTCGCATGAGTTGGTCAGGTGGTAGCACAGTTCGGTCAAGACGGAAGGCCGGGTCCATTTGTGGGGCGTGTAGCCACTGATTAACCACTATTAGCTGTGCTGCCCAGTAATACAATTTAACACAGGGTAGGGCGATCCCCCCCGTCATACCAGGATCGGATTAATTTGGCATGCGCTATACGGACCGGCTTCCGTCCAATTAATGGTGTATCCCGATACCTCACCGTAGGCCCTGAGCAGGTCCATCAAAAGCTGTCAGTGACTGGGAGGGGGACATCAAATAAACCAATACATCGTCCGCGTTTAGCAATCTGTAAAATGTGTAAGAGGGAAGGCATGTTTTGTAATTTCAAGTATGATATTTACAGCGAGCGTAGCACATGTTGAACAGCTCAAGCTTTAGTACAAAGCAGCGCGTGAGGTTTGATTAACGAAGGTAGCGCTTTGAACACAGAGGGTTAAAGGGACGGATTGTGTTTACGCTGGATGGGAGGGAAGAAAACTGGAATTATTTGCAGGAGAACAGACGATGTTGGATATTTGGATTTACACCCTGTACATTAATGATTAGGCGCATGATGACCGGTATAAGAATGGTAGTCACTTGAATATAGTGCATCAGGGAGTAATGTTACGATTATCGTGATTTAAGTTCAGTGATGAAATTACGTTGTGACGTGGCGCTTTTAAGATACAAAGTGCTAATAATTTGTTTGTATTGTTAATAATTTGTAGTGACCCCCGAAGAAGGGCACATGGAGGCCCGAAATGCATTGGGTTTTTTAACTGCACAATAAACGACCACTTGTAAAGGACTTCTTGCATCTATTGCATTCTTTCAAAGAGGCCTGGAATGGCACAGTTTGAATGTCAGAAAACTGAAAATTGGTACCTGAACCCGATTGGTGGACTGAGGATAAAACAATGAACTAAATGTTTAAAAAGGAGTTAAAATATGGACAAAAATGGTGTATAAATTTAAGAATTGACAAAGGAATGTGTATTTTAAGTGCACGCTAAATAGCGGCACAGAGCTGTGCATTTGGCTTAGGGGCTGTACAGTCCCTCTTCTTACAAGTGACTGAGAGGGGGACATCAAATAAACCAATACATCGTCTGCGTAGAGGGAGATGCGATCCTCCCATCCTGCACCCCATGTGATCCCTCTGATTACGGGGTCCACTCGTACATGCATCGCCAGATGTTCAAGTATGAGTGCGAAGAGTAGCGGGGATAGAGGACATCCCTGCCTCGTTCCGCGTCCCAGTGTGAATGTGCGGGAAGTGTGGCCATTTGCTGCCACCTGCGTCATCGGTTTGGTGTAGAGAAGTTTAACCCAACTGCAAAATTTAGGGCCGAAGCCTATCTTTCTGAGGACCGCAAATAGGAATGGCCATTCCACTAGGTTGAAGGCCATTGTTGCGTCAAGAGAGAGGAGGGCCGCGTCTTCCTGTAAGAGGGAATACGATGTAGGACGCCATTAACGCGCCGTAGGTTAAGTGACGTATTTCTCCCAGGCATGAAGCCCGATTGGTCCGGATGTATTAGGTCTGTAAGGTGGGGCTGTAGTCGTAGTGCCAGAATTTTCGCCAGGACTTTAGCATCCAATTTATCAGGGACATCGGCCTGTAGGAAGATGATTGGTCAGGTGGCTTACCGGGTTTATGTATTACGACAATGGTGGCTAGTCGTTGGTCAGCCGTGAGCTCTCCACTTGACAGGCAGTCATTATACATCGGGAGCATGTAGGGGATTATCTGTCGTGATAGTGTTTTGTAGAGTTCAACGGGTAGGCCGTTCGGCCCCATCGCTTTCCCAGTATGCAGTGCTGCTATAGCCTTCCCCACTTCTTCCCCTGTGAAGTCGCACTCAAGTGTCTGTGCATCTTCTGTGATAGTGTGGGTAGGGGTATGTCCTGCAGGTACTGCGAGCAGTCTTCCTCCGTCTTCCCACCCCGAGCAGTGTATACGGTCTCATAATAAGTGGCCAGTTCCTCTACAATTTGCGGGGGAGCCGTCGTGTGTGTACCATCTGAGCACTCTAATGTGGCAATCCATCTACTGGCCCTTTCCCTACGTTCCATCCATGCGAGCATCTTTCCAGTCTTGTCACCCAACTCATAGATCCTATGCAGTGTGTTAGTCAGTTTTGTCTTGGTTACGTCCTCTACGTATGCCTTGTACTCCTGTGACGCTAGTTTCAGTGTGTGTGCTGTGTCTTCTGTGTTATCTGAGGCATGGGCCGATACTGCTGTTTCTAAGGCTTCAACAGCTGCCCGCTGTTTTTTTGTGTGTCTGGAAATGGTAGAGATAGCCTGTCCTCTGAGCACTACCTTGTAGGCCTCCCATAAAACCGAGGGCGAGTCTACCGAGTCTGGGTTTTCCTCAAAGTAATGTGTGGTAGAAGTTTTTAGTGTTTTCAAAATAGCTCTATTTTTGAAATAGCCGGGGTATACCGGGAATATACTTTGTCGTTTGGTGGGCTGTGCCGTGTAGGTGAGGTGCACAGGGGAGTGGTCTGATATCCCTCTTGGTAGGTGTTCCAGAGCCGTGATCTTTTCCGGGGGGATCCTCAAGGTTAGTATGTAGTCTATCCTGGAGAGACTATTATGTGCCCCTGAATGAAACGTGTAATGACGGTCCTGGGGATGTTTAAGTCTCCACATATCCACCAATCCCATTGCTTCTAGGAAGTCGTTAAACATTTGGTTAGGTCTAGTGGTTTCGCGAGGAGGGAGCCGATCAATCGCTGCATTCGATACTGCATTGAAGTCTCCTCCCATGATTAGTTCACCTTCTGGGAATTCAAGAAGCAGTTTACCCAGGTCCTGAAATGCCCCTTGGTGTAACGTAGGGGGAATGTAGACTGAGATTATATTATACGGCCGCCCCTCCCATTGACAATGTATCGCCCCAAATCGCCCTTGTTCATCCGCCCATGTGCGTTTGATGAGGAGTGGAGCGTTTTTTTGGGCCAGGATTCCAATCCCACGGGAACCCGCCGAGAATTCTGCGTGTGTGACCATCTTGAAGCCCCATCGATTAAGAGCCTTTGAGGTAGTCCCCACCAAATGTATTTCCTGTAGTAGGGCTAATGTGGGCGCCTTTCTCTTGTGCTATTGGAGGACTAAGCCCCGCTTAATTTTATGGCCTAGACCATTGACATTCCACGATATGATTGTTAGCGTGGGGGCAACTAGTGGTTGCGATTGGGGGGCTGGTGAAGAGATATCCTGATTAGCCATGATCATCGGTGAGCCGGTGCATCACTGTCATCGGATTTAGAACGCGGTCCGAGGTATGTGGGAGTGTAGAACGCGTTCCCGCGTGTCTAAAAGTGTGCTTATGGTGTGAGTGTCATGCCGAGTAGATCGTGACCGGAAGCTCCCAGCTGGTCGCCTCGGCCAGTCCGTCGTGCCTAAGTGGGTGATAAAGAAACGGTGCCTGTGTTGCAATATTCGAACAAAAAACTCTGTATTACTAACTCCCCCATCCCATAACGCCTCCCCCCTCCCTGCCCGGCGGACTCAAAACTGCCCGCCACCCCAACTCAGCAGAGTGCTCTAACCTATGTCCCAACAGTGTACTTGCGTGTAGGGCTTACGAAGTCAGAGGTGAATGTGACCCTTCCTTTGCGGGCGGGCCCGTGTCCGCCCCATGTCCAGAGCCGGCCTCTAACAATGTCTTTCTGCATCTGCTGGCCCGTAGGTGAAAGTCCTTACTCGTTCCATCAGATTCATTACAGGCCAGAGTCTCCTTGATCCGAATTCTGTGAGTCCTCCTCGGTGGGAGTGAAGAGTTCAGGGCTATTTGTCTCTGCTTCATCTGCGTGGCGGCTGCGGTCTCTCCCACTACGACTGGGTCCATACTTCTTCCTCCAGCCTTCGAGCCAGTCGTACGCCTCCTTCGGAGATTCGAAGAACCATGTCTTCCCCTCAGCTGCCACTCTAAGCCTTGCCGGGAACAGAATGGAGTAGGGTATTTCACGTGACAACAAGACTTTTTTAACTTCCAAAAAACTTCGGCACCGTTTTGACACCGCAGCAGTGTAGTCAGGGAAGAAGGAGATCGATGAGTTCTGGATTTGGATTTGTGGGGAGATCCGTGCTGTTTGGAGAATGATATCTCTGTCTCTGAAGTTGAAGAGGCGCGCAAGCACCGGTCTCGGGGGCGCCCCCGGCTGAGCCTTTCCGCCTGGCACCCTGTGTGCCCTTTCTACTGAGAAGAATGTGGAAAGCACCATGGGCTGTAGCCTAGTTTTTATTAGGTCTTCCACGAATAAGTCCATCGCCTGGGTGCCTTCACTTTCCGGAATACCTAAAATTCGCACATTATTGCGTCGTGCGTGTGGTCCTTGGTCGTCCAGCTTCTCGGGCAGCATTTTGTTCAGTCTCAAGCCGGGAGACCGTCTTTGCTAGCGTTGCCGTGTCGCCCACTAGTGATTTTGTGGTTCGCTCCACTTCCGTCACTCTGGCAGTGATTTTTTGAAAGTCTGCGCGGAGTAATGAGACGTCTGTAGAAATGGAGCCCACAGTAGTTTGCACTGTGGCCAACGCCGCCATTATGTCCTCTAGCGTGACTTTTTTTTTTGGGCGTTCCTCCACCTTGAGCTCCGCTTGACGAGGAACTCCCTTCTTGCAATGGGGGAAAGTCTTTATTATAGGCATACTTGTCCAGTTTGGCCTGCGTCGTCAGGTTTCTTGGGCCCCTGCCAGACATCTCGGCACACTGGGTCGGCTGTAGGGGGAGGATGCGTCGCTATTCACAATTCACAGGTGGGGTCTGAAGCCTCGGCAATGCGTCGCCCCCTTCTCGTTTATGTGCGGTATAGTCCTGAGCTAATGGCGTGGGCAGTCAGATGCCGGTGCTTCCAGGGGTCTTGTGTGAGTGGGCCCCTAGAGCCTCCTCTGCGCCTGGTGCGTGTGAAGATTGCGGGTCGTGTCCGGCCTTTATACTAAGTTCACCTGAACCCACCTTGTAGCCATCTGGATATAATTGTGGGGCCTCCACCACGAATCCGGCGTATTGGGTCGGCAGGGGTCTCCTGCGTGGACTGCGCCGCAGTTATGCCGCCGATTGCGGAGCCTATGCGGTGTGCGTAGGTACTCAGGGCCCCGGTTTCTGCCTCCGGTCTAGGCCTTCTTCTGGTGGCTGCCGGGAGATGCCGTGTGGGTTCGGGGCTGTTCCACTGCCGTTCGCGGGTGTGGTTTGACTCCACACCGGTGCGGGTACCTCACTGTGTGTTCCTCCAGCGCCCGACCGGGCCCGCGGATCGCCTCTCCGCCCCAGTCACAGTCCTGCGCTGCGGGGCCTAATGCGAGCTCCACCTTATGGTCACGTCGCTGCAAAGGGCTGCGTGGGATGTTCTCTCTTGCCCGCCGTAGCCGACTCTCCGTTCGATGTTGGGCGGTGATTCTGCTACTCTTCGCCCCGGCGAGTCTCCGAGCCTTCGGATCACTTGAGGCCCCGGCTTCTGTTACGATGTTAGGCCCTCTTCCTCCGACCTCGAGTGGTAGCGGGTCTGTACCACAGATTTTTCCCGGACTTCCTGTCGGCGATGCTGCTTGGTCACGGGCGTTCACTGGTGCCGTCGCCTCCCAGTAACTGTCAGGATAAATGGTCGGATTTTCGCCGGAGGGTCAATTCAACCTCGGAGCTCTCCTAGCAAGCGGCCATTTTCGTCGGCTGCAAGCCACGCCCCCTATTCTTGTTTTTTTATTCTTACTTTAGATGTTGATATTGCACTTATTACCTTCCTTCCATCCTTCTGTAAAGCGCTCTGATATCCTTCGGGATCTTGTTTGCACTATATAAAACTTTATAAATAAATAAAATAAAAAATAACGTAGATGTCTTTGCTTAATGTGCATCTATTGAATAGAGGCCAAATCAGAGCTGGGTATTGCTAGCTGTATTACTAGCTTGCCCTTTTCTCTTTCCTTCACTGCAGGTCCATTTGTACATTATCTTCTTATATTCTATGTACGTTGATAGCGACCAGTCTGATGCTGGAATTGATGTTTAACATTTTGTTTTCAATTTTCTTTTTGTAGAACATCTGGACATGTAGATAAATTTGCTGATTTCATGGTGAAAGATGTAAAGAATGGAGAATGTTTTCGAGCTGATCACCTCTTAAAAGGTATTCTATACTTGAAAGTGCTTTATTACAATATTACATTCTCATGGTTAGATTGTCTTTAATTATGTGTAATTTGCCCAAGATCGTTCAACTCAAGGTGCTAATGCTCTCAGAATTGAAAAGTGTAAATTGGTGCGTTTTCTGCCCCAGTGAGTTTTATGGGTGGGAGTTATGTCGTTTGTAAGATTGCTCTGCAGTACCTACAGGAGCTTGTAAAAATTAATTCAACAAATGAAAGGACATAATATTCAAAGATAATATAGCTGACCTACAGCTCTATAGCCCTTATGTATTAACACATTTCCATATAGATGCATAATATGTCAAACTCTTTGATACATCCTGCTACTGCTGGAGCAACATAATTTGCTGGTATAATCAGTACTTAAATTTAGTTGTAAAGTTTAAAAAGCTTGCAAGGTTGTATATGAATCCATTCTTTGGGGACTACTGAACTCGCAGGCAACCAGGCAGTACCTGTACAAAGTATTGCCAGCTGTCCTAGAACCCTAGCACCGGGTAGTAAGTGAGATCAATGATGCATGTACATATGTATGCATTTATTTCTGTAGTGTGAACCTATCCCAAAGACTTAAGTGCGCAGTACATGGTCACAGACAAGCATAAAGTCAACAAGTGATAGAAGAGGAGGCTGATTTGTGGATTGTCAATGCATTGCCCTGTAGAGTTCTTTAAAGAGGTGCATTTTCAAGTCTTTACCAAATTGGAGCAATATTGGGTGGTATTCAATGGATACATGGCTGCTGTTCCAGATACTGGGTGCACAGATGGAGAAGGGCTGCTATCTTGTGTCTCACTTATTTAGACCTCTTAGTCTGCTGTTTGACGGTGTGCAGAGAAATTAGTGTTTAGACTTTTGCCTCCAAGACTGAAGCAAGAACCAGCAGGCAAAGCTTACTCCTGCATTTAGTGACTTAAATACAGATAAAACAAATGGTGCACAATAATGTAAATGTCCAGGCGGTGTTATATTTCCATTAAAAGTATGACATTTATTTACTGTAAAAACAAGTAGCACAGCTATGTCAATGTAGCTGTGTACTGTGTGCCTTTCTCCAAATAATTTAGGCTGGGCCAATCACACTAGTGATCGGAAACAGTTGGTTAGACTGCATACTTGGCGACTTAGATTTAGCGTTGTAAATATGGAAATCCATCTATTGGCATGATGTCTGTAATTAAAATGGCGTTCTGGTGTTTCGCCCAATTGTGGGCAGTCACGATTCGCTCACTAATAAGTTCGTATTCTTCTGGATTTGTTAGGCCTACCTAGTGAGTCTCATCCTGACCAATATAGTCCAGTCATACCCCACTTCCCCACTGACTTTGTGTGGTCATTGATGTACCAAATGTTTCAGATGAGTTGCACACCTCCTAGCTCTAGGAGGAAATGCTGAAACCACTTGGATATTGCCATGGTTTGAGTTCAGTTTTCCAAAAGCCAGGAAAGATGCATCTGCATAAAATGAATCTGAAAGAAGTAGTTCACATAATCCATGATCTTCTTGCTCTGAAACCATAAATCTGTTGACTTGTGCTATTAGTCGATTTTGAGGTTACTGACTTTTCAGAATTCTTGTCTTTTTATTAGTATTTAGTTTTGCATTTGTGCATGATAGTGAAGTATTAACATGTCTGCCACTTCTTATTCTTTGCTTGCAGCTCACTTACAGAAGTTGATGTCGGATAAAAAATGCACTCCGGAAAAAAAAGTGGAGATGGAAAGTGTTCTCACACAGGTCAGCATACTCTGTTTTTGCTTTGAACGCTTTGAGTGCGAAAAAGCATTGGTCAGACAGCTGCTTGTTTAGCTGAATAATGAGCGTGGCAGGAATGGGAAAACCTGACTTGAAAAAAAACATTCTGATACTCCCAAGTAGCCACTTGTTCAATCTTTTGTTCAATCTTAACAGAGCCTCCTGTGAGAGACACCATTCATCTTGCAATTGTGCAGCAGCAGTGTGATAGACTGAACTTTGGGTGTCACAACTTTGCACTTACTAACCTGGAGGCTGAATAGATTGTATTGTGGCTCTGAAAACTCTGTAGACCTTGTTTATTGAAAAACTGCAATCCGTTCTAACCGGGGATTGGGGGGGGTCTCTTGGAAGCCTGAAAAATAGGTTATGCAGCTTGATAACAGTGTATGATGGTTCAGTTTAAAAAATATACATTTTTAAATGTATGTAGTAGGAAATTGAAAAGACGTGCTGCACTGCCTAGCATTTAAACATTGTTGGAAATGTCAGTATTTTGGATCTTATATGTATATATATATATATGCCAGGAAGCTTTTAAAAAATGTAGTAGTAATCTTGTTTTTATCTTGTTGCTAGATGGACAATTACAGTCAGCAAGACCTGGCAAATCTCTTTGTGATGTATAATGTCAAAGCCCCCCTCACTGGAAATGATCTATCTCCGCCGGTGTCTTTCAACCTGATGTTTCAGACGTCCATTGGGCCTGGTGGGAATATGCCAGGGTATGTTGCCTAGATTGACACACAATTGTTTTAAGTTCTACTTCAGCACATTGGCTCTTGCACCCCATATTGTTTGAAAACTCTTCATGATATCAATGAGCAAAACCTCCACAGTGATTAATGGACAGGACATATATTTCAGCAAAAAAGGATTGGCAATGAATGCATCAAACCTTGATATGCTAATTTAGGTTTAATTACCTTAAGACGCTGAAATCTCAGTGCAATTAAATTAAAATGGCAAAACAGTACTTAAAATAATGGTAAGTTAACAGGAAATAAATGTTTAGGGGTATAGTAATTAAATACGATTGAGGATGATGGAAAAAGGAAGTAAGGAAAACGAGGGGTTTTCCAGGATTCTCCCCTTTTTTATTTCGTAAATTCGCTATATATTCCATGCAAAATAGGATGAGTCTAGTTAAATTTCAGGCTCAGAAATAATTGGTCCAGAGATACACATGGAAACACTTCAGATATGCTTTGTAGTCCTTTCCAGATTGCTAACATTATTCGTTCTCCCAGTTGGTTAGCCTGATATGAGAATTTGTGAGGATGTCCTCCATATTTAATCAAATATTACAGCTATCCAGGAGCTTCCGCTTTTACTGCAACACTGTGGTCCTGAGATCTGTTTTACAGCTCTCCCTGTCTTAAAACATTAAGGATACTGCCCTGTAGATTTACATGTAAAATATGTTTATCAACTAAGTGAAAGAATCATCAAGTAGAAGATAAGCAATGAAACTGAGAGATTTCTGAAGCAATGCATCCATTGCAGAGATCTCGATGGAACCTATATATATCAAAGCTTCCAATATGCCTACATACACTCTGCATCTCGTCCATCTAGAGTTGATTTAAACCAGTACAATTTTGTTGGTTACTATTGGTGTCTATAGGCTGTTCAGTTTTTTATGTCTGGTTTACAAGCATGGTAAATATTAACTAAATGAATTTTCATGTTTTGCATACTATTAGGCTTTCTATGAACTATGCTGTTTGGACATTGCGTACTTCTCTCTGATTTATAACCCCCTCCACTTTCAGGGTCCACACTATAGCAGTCAGTTGGAAAATGTACTTCATTTAATTTTGGAATTCACAAATGGTTGCCGGAATACTTGTGAGCAGCTGTTTCTCCTGGTGGTTTCTCGGAAAATGCTCCTGGTATTCTTTTGTGAATACCGGTTTTACATTAGCATATATACATGTGTACGTTTCCTCATGCAGAAATCCTTGACCAAATGCACCTGACAGGACCACTTTAGTAGAACCCTCACTCATTGGAAAACTCCTGAACCTCAGTCAATGAGGTGAGAAGTCTCACAGTAACCTTACAGTTGCAGCAAAAAGCACAGTATGCCTGAAAGGCTTAAAAATAGTGATACTTTAGTAGGCACATTCGCCTTATTAGAAGAGACCTTTCCAGAGGGCGATCACACCTCAGATGTCTACCATACCTCAGATGGAAAGGAAGTCCCAGAGTTTTGCTCTCTGTTTAGACAGACATGTCTCTACTTCAAAACGTTGACTTTTAACCTTCCCTTATATTTGTCTTGCTATCTTCCACCACTACGGATATTGAAAAATCATGTAAATGGAGCCTTTTTTTAATCTTGCTTGAAAATGATAGTATTTACTGATAGCCTACATAAAATATGAATTTTCTCCCTTTATCTCAGCCATATAGACTATAACATTTGCAGAACGTTTTTGGGCAGAATTTTCAGTGGCCATGAGATAAGGCTTCTGAGATGGTTGCTGACAACCAGGGTTTCGGAAGCCCCATATTCAGAAGTTGAGTCTTGATCAATTGCACAGCCTACAAAGGAAAAAATGGTGCCTAAGCACCTTTTGGAAACCCATAAGTCCTCCAAAAAGATATATCCAACAGACAAACCAGCCTCCACCTCCTATTAGCATCAGAAGAATCTGCAAAACTAAAGGCTCTAAAAAAAATCAGTGAGCTTCTCTTCTCCTTCACTTGACTGGATCAAAGAAAGAGAAAATCTTATATACCCTTGCTGCCACCTGCATCTCTTCAGGTAAAGCAAGCAAGGCTGGCCTCCTCTGACTGCATCATCCGCATTCTTTGTCAAAGTCTTAGATCGCAAAGAAAAAACATCTGACTGTTAAGCCATAGTCTACTGCAACTCTGTTGATGATAGCACCTCTACTAACACTCTGTTGATGATCCTGCCTTAGAATGATCAGTTGGTGAAGGCACCACAACTAAGACAACCCTGTCTTTAGAGGTCCTGTCAACAAAGACCCTCTCGACGACAGACACCTCAATGAAGAATCCTACACCTAAGAAAGTCTAGCAACATTCTAAAATGTTACTGGAGCAAGGCTCACCTAGTCCAGTTCCTCCTCAATCACCAGCCATGTTCTTGGAAAAAGGCAGAAGAAGAATCCGACCCAGGCACCTTTTATGGTGATGAATGTAGTCCAGAACAGGTTGAAATAAAGTGTCAGGAAATGGAAGAACCTAGTCACTGCACTGTGATCTGGATGTCCACAATCCTTGGGATTATGGTCTTTACGCCACAGACCATGAATAGTATCAAGATCGTCCCATGAGGTAAATCCCATTGATTTAATCTAGGACTTCCGTCCTTTGATAGCGGATTATTAGACTCTGTGCTACAAAGCCAGTCTCCAGCCTACTCGTCAACCTGCAGAGGACACCTGGACACAGGTCTGAGATTTTTAACCAGGCTGACTCGTCACCACCAACACTACTTCCTGAAGTTCAACACTTTCCAGACCTACCACTCAACCTCGTAACAGTGGACATGTTAGATAATGGCCAATATTCTGACATGGAGGAGGGAGAAATTTCAGACAGTTCTAGGCTTAGAGTTGCAGAATGGGTCGACTATATACCTCCTCCACTAGACAGCCTTTCTGATGACATCCCCAGCTTTCATACTTTGATCAAGAGCATCTAAAAGATTTTGACCTTCCAAGGACAAAAAGAGAAACAGATTGCTTTATGTAGGACTTTAGGTAGCCTGTCAGGAAGTTAATCAAAGCTATTCTGATTGCAGACCACCTCTAGCAAGAAAATGTCAATGTCAGATCCAGTAACAATGGCAGCTATAGTGCCAAGATTAAACAACAAAATATAAGGCACCAGGCATTAAATCAGCCTGCATAGTTGGCAACCCGATGGAGAGTCTGTGTTAATGCAGGCAGCCCAAAGAAGATCCAGTAACCCCGAAACATCATGTACTGCTCTACCCAGCAGAGAAAGACATGGAATGGATGCCTCTGTTAAAGATGGACTCTTCTATGAAAGCTGTGTCCATGGTAGCTGTGCATTACTGAGCAGATATGACCGCCAGATATGGTCGGGTATAGCTAGCTATCTCAAGCTTTTACTTGATGAGACAAAGTGAGATGGGAGAGCTATAGAGCATGAAGGGGTAAGAGCGTTGACTACACTCATTGACTCTGCGAATGGTGTAGCTAGCCTGGATTTCCATCAACGCTAGTTCAGCAGTGTGAACCAGAAAAGCCTGGCCAAGGGCACCCTCTTTTTGACCAGAGACAGAATAGCTTTTTAGATCTGTTCTTTGGCAGGGATTCTCTGTTTGAGAAGCACGTCAATGATGACTGCAAAACACTGAGACCGATACAGAGACAACCAGATTGTGCCGAACCTTACTGCATCGACTATCTCTTCCTATTTGGTGAGCTAGAGGGAGAGTTTCGCCATATTGAGGTGCTCATAAGAGATAGAACTATTCCATCTATCAATCACAGTTGCAATACCACCAGTCCTATGGCTCTGTACAACAACAGTTGCATAAAGCAGTGCTTCTCCCAACTTACAAAAATTCTCCATCGGATGTAGAGGAGGGGGGAGTAGGAGGACAATCCAAGTCTTATGACAAAATGTCACCACTGATTACTCTGACACCGGCTGCTATACTTAACACTACTTGGAGCTCTGGCTCCATAGTTGGCAGAGTTACAGCTTTCTAAAAGGAGTGGGCACAAACCACATTGGGCAGATGGGTGTTAGGTGTTATCCAGTTTGAGCATACCCTGATTGTGTCTGCCTCACAAATGCTTGCAAAAACCCACAATATCATATGTTTTTGGGAATTGGTGTACTTGCAAGGAATTCCTGCACTGGAATGCCCATTGTCTGTGGCTAAGAGATCATCTACTCTTACGTAATATCACACTGTAATTGTGAAATTTTACTTGCAAGCTCTTCTATTTAAGAAAGTAAATTTCTGCTTTTTGAGTTTCACTTGTCAGTTTGTACCTTGAAATCGGGCTCCTGTGTAACTAAGTGTGAAAATGGCTGTAAATCTGGCCCTCCATTTTAGCTTTCTTTGAGAACCTTGTATTTGCTAAAGTGTGGTCTCGTCTAGTCTGACCACAAGCATTTGCTCTGTAAAAACCAAAAGAGAGCTGTGGATGTATTTACATATGTTTATCTTTTCAGTATCTGAAATAAAAACGCTCTATAGAGATGTCAACCACCATAACTAGCATCAAGGGAGCAGCACAGATCAGAAGATGGGTAAATTCTATAAGTCAGTGATGTATTTTTCTATAGCAGTGCCTCTTCCACTTCTTTTTAGGTTTGGCCTAGGAAACCGCGATCTGGGCCGCCTAATGTAATCCAAACCAAACATCGAGGGCTTTGAGAATGCACTCTTCATCCATTGGTCTGTTAATGTGTCGTTGTCAGTTTGCTTCTGGCCAAGGAAGCATGCAGCAGTGGATCAGATCAATTCAGGCATTGTCTCTTGACGTTGACTGATGAGATTTTGTTTGATTGCGAGTTAAGGCCTTTTTCCAGATGACATGTGCCCACATGTAAAAGATTTTTTTTTAAGTCATTCCTTTGGGTTAAAGCTGTTTTTTTCCGGTTACAGTGATTCGAAGCCAAAGCACATTTTCTTTGCTCCAATATGAATCCTATTTTCCTCTGACTTGCATTACAACGAAAAAGGGATTTTATAATTGATCTAGATACATTTCCCTGCTAGTAAGCAAATGCATGTGTACTATTTAACTTTTATCTTGATCTGTGATTGGCCATCTGGTCATCACAGTTAACAGGTAAGCAGGCCACCCGCCTGTATTTTTTAATGCATCACCATAGCACAGCTCTGTTGACGAGATTGCAAATGCTCTAGTCACTTTTTAGTTGTCTGATTCCATCAAGGATAAAGCAGATTGCAACTTATTTGTCCAATTCTGGATTTTGTACTGGATTCTTTATATTTTCTGTGGAAGTTTGAAATACTCAATGAGCTACAATGTAGTGCATTGCCCCTGCTCAATAGGCACTGTTTTGTAATGAATTGGGGCCTGATTTAGATCTTGGCGGAGGGGATACCCTGTCACAAACCTGCCGGATATCCCGTCCGTCGTATTGCAAGTGCATTATATCCTATTGCACTTGTAATACCGTGGACGGGATATCCGTCACTTTTGTGAAAGAGTATTCCATCCGCCAAGATCTAAATCAGGCTCTTAGTTATGCTAAGAGAATAAAAAGGGGCATTATTGTGACCTAATTTGGAAAGCCAGAGGCATAAATCAATTTCTAGTAATTAATAAAGGTGTGCTGCAAAATCTACATGGTGGCATTGTAATTCCTTTAACAAGTATGCCAGTAAGTTAGGTTAGAGTTGACCTGGAGTGATCGAGTTCCAGTGTTTAAACCTGGGTGTTTCTTATGAAGAATGCGCCTTAGGTGGGTCTAAAGAATTCAGTAGCTCACTGGTATTTCGATTGTGCACTCTAAGAAGCCAGTGAAGCTGTCGATCGTGTTAATTAAACTCTGTATTCCAGATTTTTGTGAGTCTCGAAATCCCTTTTGAAGAACACCATGTAGAAATACCTAAATCCTAAGTGTTACATTAAGAAAGACTACTTGTTGTTACTAAAAGGGTATAGTCAAAAGAATTGTACTAATTAGTACAAAGGAAAACACCTATCATCCAATCCACTTGTCTCACTCATTTTTACCAAAAGCTCACTTCTACATTATTTGTTTCTGTTGTAGTGTTGATCAAAATATTCGCAATCCGCTTTGTATTATGTACAGAAACTTGCTGTACTCGTATTCAGAGTTCAGAATTGCTTTTTTCTTTGTATAAAACCAAGAAAGTAAATCGTGTATCATCAGTCAAACATTAATTTTCTAGTCTGGTTCGTTTTATGGCCATTCTCTAATCTACATTTTAGATGAAGGCACGCAAAGGTTGATGTGCGTTTGCAGGTGCATCAATATTGGCGAGTGCTGAATGCTAACTGCGAACTGTACAAAATCCCCTGCATATTCGCAAGTCTTGCATCGGTTAATGATTATTGATTTGGTGGGCTGGGAGCATTGTGCCAGAGATTTACCTTCCCGTGTTGTCCTGGGATGCTATCAAGTCTTTCTGCCACTGCCCTTCCTATACATGGACTTTTGAAATGAAATTGGGGGTACGGGGGCTGCAGTGAAACGATCCTGGATTCGAATAAACAACACTGGTCACACCAGTGCAATACTTTAGTATGTTCCTCTTTGCGTGGTGTCTGCTGTGTTACTAGTTAACTATGGTCATTGCCTGTCGATGTTTCTTTCAGTTGCCCAACTTAACAGCTAGCTTCTTCACTCCACACTGTCATTGCAGTGTTACAGCATTGGCACATCCAGCACCAATTATGTCAGTGTTTGAAAACCTGATGTAACTTGGTTGCTATTGAACTCTAAAAGTCCCCATAAGCCTCCCCCCTCACCCGCCACGGGTAATATTTGAAAAGGTTTGCAGCATGACGGTCTCAGATCTATTGTAATGCTCAGCAGATCACGCCTTAGCAGCGGTGATTGTTGGAAGTTGCTAAGTTTACTTTGCAATTGAGATAGACTTTGGGCTGTCCTCACTAGCGTTTCTGTAAGCATGGATGCTCACCATAAAATGAATGGTGCTTGTGATGAAGGTGATTGTAGGCGAAGGGCACCCTTTAAAGATTGCAAGTTTTTGGTGTGCACTTATTACAATGAAGACACTGCAAGAGTGAAGGAGCAAATTTTTGTTATTTATGTCTCAATTCTGCACAGTATGCCACAATAGCGTTTCTGTAAGCATGGATGCTCACCATAAAATGAATGGTGCTTGTGATGAAGGTGATTGTAGGCGAAGATTGCAAGTTTTTGGTGTGCACTTATTACAATGAAGGCACTGCAAGAGTGAAGGAGCATTTTTTTTTATATAGGTCTCAATTCTGCACAGTATGCCACAACTCCCCTGTAATTGACTGACGTTTCAATTGCCAATGCACTATGTTTACTTTGCAACATTACTCAAGTAAAACAGTTTGTATGCCACCCAGCTCCCCCACAAACACAGGCCACAGCAATTCACTTCTCGCATACAAAAACGCAGACACGAAAACCAAGACAGTAAGCTGTATGACAAACACATATGAGAACAATAATAATCTATATAGGAACAATTCCCTAATAAAAGGAAATGAGGATACTTGAATTATTTAAGCAAACAATAATCAATGCAACATTTTTTAACTTCGAAGGCATACTTGCACTAGGAGATTCAACAGTCTACTGCTCCAGACTTCTCCAAACTTCTGAATTCCACCTGTACCTGGACATCCATAGTAGCGGTCTGTTTCTATGTAACCTGACCTGCTCCACTATGCTCCACAGTCTCCTCTGTCTCATACACGTTCAATAATATTGCCATTAGTCAGTTGCACATCATTCCCTTAACTTCTAAACCATCACCTTGCCTCCATTCTTTAATTCCACTTTTCTAACCTTTCCAGGC
Organism: Lissotriton vulgaris; assembly: GCF_964263255.1. Taxonomy (NCBI): domain Eukaryota; kingdom Metazoa; phylum Chordata; class Amphibia; order Caudata; family Salamandridae; genus Lissotriton; species Lissotriton vulgaris. Next base: position 55,519 of record NW_028243987.1, read on the forward strand.
AGTTTTATGTGACCAGTACCGACTCTTTGACCCTTGTGACACCAGCAATTTTTTTTATTGCAACAAGTGCTTTTTAATTTTCAATCGCCATTACTATCTCTTCAGCTGATTTGGCCACCTTACCTGCGCCTCCTTTTAGATCAACTTTATTCAACAAACAGGTTGCCATAAGTTCCTTGAAAGGTGTCACTCCTGTGATAGTGCCCACACAATAACCCTTTTGACATCTGACAACTGCACACCACGTAATTAAGCCCACATGGCACATAAACATCTGTTTCCTCTCTCAGCTGCCCGAAGTATAACAGCGATGTAATGTAAGGTGGATCTGTAGAGTGCTGCTTGTCACCTGCGAGGGTATCCAGCCGCTGCAATAAAATCCAGATTTAAATTTTTGAAGGGCCATCAGTGGGGTGACCAGATTGGTGGTTAAAGGAACTGGGACACTCTCTGAAGCCAGTGGAAGCTGCTAGAAACCTGGTCTTCCTATTTGATACAAAAATTGCATGTAATAAACAGATGACAACAATAAGTTCAAGTTCAATATTTGTATAGCGCACTACTCACCCAGAGGGTCTCAATGCGCTTGAGGGAGGGTGGAACTTTACTTATCGAATATCCAGGTTTTTAGTTGTTTTCTGAAGGAGAGGTGGTTCTGTGTAAGGCGGAGGTGGGCGGGGAGAGAATTCCAGGTTTTGGCCGCTAAGTAGAAGGATCTCCCCCCCCCCCCCCCCCCCCCCCCCACCCCCATGGTGGATCTATGGATGCGCGGAATTGCAGCGAGGGCTTGATTGGACGATCGTAGTTGGCGGGTGGGGGTGTAAAAGGACAGGCGCGTGTTGAGGCATTCAGGTCCTAGGTCGTAGAGGGCTTTGTGTGCGTGGGTTAGGAGACGGAACGTTATTCTCTTGTTGATGGGGAGCCAGTGGAGGTCTTTTAGGTGACGGGAAATGTGAGCTTGGCGGGGGATGTCGAGTACGAGTCTGGCTGAGGCGTTTTGGATGCGTTGGAGTTTTTTCTGTAGTTTGGCTGTGGTTCCGGCGTAAAGGGTATTTCCGTAATCCAGTCGGCTGGTGACCAATGCGTGGGTGACTGTCTTTCTTGTTTCGGTGGGGATCCAACGGAAGATTTTTTTGAGCATGCATAGGATGTTGAAGCATGATGATGAGACGGCGTTGACTTGTCTGGTCATCGAGAGGGAGGAGTCCAGGATGAAGCCCAGGTTACGTGCGTGGTCCGTAGGTATGGTTGCGGTTCCCAGGGCCGTTGGCCACCATGAGTCGTCCCAGGCAGAGGGGGATGAACCTAAGATGAGGACTTCCGTTTTGGCCGAGTTCAGTTTTAAACGGCTGTTCTTCATCCACTCGGCTACTTCTTTCATTCCTTCGCGTAAGTTGGTTTTGGCGGTGTTTGGGTCTTTGGTGAGGGAGAGGATTAGCTGGGTGTCGTCTGCGTAGGAGATGATGGTGAGGTTGTTTTGGCGCGCGATGGATGCGAGGGGGCTCATGTACACGTTGAAGAGGGTGGGACTGAGTGATGATCCTTGTGGTACGCCACAGATGACTTCGGTGGCCTCTGATCTAAAAGGGGGGAGGCGGACTCTCTGGGTTTTTCCGGCGAGGAACGAGATGATCCAGTCCAATGCTTTTCCTTATATTCCGATGTTGCTGAGGCGTTGTATGAGGGTGCTATGACATACTGTGTTGAAGGCTGCGGAGAGGTCAAGTAGGATGAGGGCAACTGTTTCTCCGTTGTCCAGTAGTGTTCGAATGTCGTCTGTTGCTGCGATGAGGGCGGTTTCGGTGCTGTGTTTGGCTCGGAAGCCGGACTGTGAGGGGTCGAGAGATTTGTTGGATTCGAGGAAGGCGGCGAGCTGTCTGTTGACGGCTTTTTCAATGACTTTGGCAGGGAATGGGAGGAACGAGATGGGGCGGTAATTCTTCAGTTCAGTGGCGTCTGCTGTGGGTTTCTTCAGAAGGGCGCTGAGTTCGGCATGTTTCCTGCTTTCCGGGAAGGTAGCGGAGTTGAGGGAGCAGTTGATGACGTCTCGGAGATGGAGTGCGATAGCTAAGTCTGCTTAGTTGAAGATGTGGTGGGGACAAGGGTCGGTTGGTGATCCTGAGTGGATGAAGTTCATCAGGCGGATGGTGTCTTCAGTGGTGATTGGGTTCCAGGCGCAAAGGTTGTAGGAGGGGGGGTTTTGGTTCGGAGGTGGGTGGAGTGGACTGGTCTCCGGACTGGTTTTCAAAGCTGTTATGCTACATGCTTTGTAGTGCCTCATTTGTTATATTAAACCATTCCTTTACTGCCACTGGATGATCGAAAAAAGGTGACACTGGCCCTATTATTGATTTTGGTATTTCTCTATATTTAGGGAAAACAAAAAACTTTTCAGATGACTTCTGGTGGTTCGGAATGCAGTAGCTGGGCTTATTCTGGACATGCCTAAACATCATTCAATGACTCTCCATCTCTGACCCTTGCTTTCACTGCCTGTTAAGAGAAACAAAAGTTATGTTTACAAACCTATGTTTAACATATAGAGCTCTGAGGTACTGGACCAATATACCTGGTTCATTAAATTCTCTCCCTGTCAATGTACTCTCAAGCTGCAGTCCAGATCTAAATTGTTGGTGTCTATTCCAAGAGTTAAGCACAGTTTAATTGGAGGAAGGTGTTTTTCATATTTGTCTGTAAAACTATGCAACGTCCTCCTCTGCCTTTATGTTCCTTGCGGTCTTATGCTTCCTTTAGAAAGCAAATACCATGCCGCACCAGAGCGCCTCAATGTAGCCGTTGCGCTTTATAAGCCATTTTTCATTCATCCACTCTTACCATGAACACCATTTTATTCATGATCTTCTCCATTTCAGTCTTGCAATATTGCATACATAATTTGCTGTTTCATCCCTGCTTTGCACGCACCTGCAAAATACCCCATGGCCCCACATTATTGCATAGTCAAAAATGGGGTTAGTAATTTGGGAGGGGGTTACCCCTTCCAAATTAATAAGACCACTCTGTTATGTAAACACACACTTCTGAGATGTTTGCTGAGCCCCTGGAGTTGTGGGGCAAGCAGCAGGGAAAAGTTCCCCAGGGATATCTGTACTGAGTTCAAGCCCTGCACCACAGAACTAACAGGCATTACAAACAACAATGCAATAGAAGTGTTCCGAAAACAGTATTTATTTAGAACATTATGCATGTTATCCTCTAGCCTAGAGATTTTGACTTGATAATACCTTTTTCCAATCAGGCCAATCACTCTATGCTGCTCAGAAATTTGGCAGGTCTATATTCTTAAAAGTTGAAGATGTGAGGCTGCCTATTTTGCGGTTTCAACACATCAAACATTTGCTGTCGCGCATCAATTTGGGACACCTTACCTGGCAAAATCACAAAAACTCCAGTACTTCTGACTTTTTCCAGAAAGGAGTATATATTTCTTTTTATATGTGTTTGCCTATTTTAGATTCCCTGTGTCTTTTATTTGAATTGTTCAGTTTATTGTACCGTTAAGTTTTCCATGTATGTATAATGCATAGATATTTGGGAAATATAAAAGCTAAGTTTAGGAAATGGATTAAATGAAGGAAGATGTGATGAAAGGTAAACACACATTTGAAATATGCTCTATCTTTGTATTCTCAATATTCCTTTTTCGCCACATAGGTATCTGAGGCCAGAAACCGCCCAGGGTATTTTCCTCAACTTCAAGCGTCTTCTTGAATTCAACCAGGGCAAACTACCTTTTGCTGCTGCTCAGATTGGGAACTCTTTCAGGAATGAGATTTCGCCTCGCTCTGGTCTCATCAGAGTCAGGTACCGCCAGTATTCCTATCCTTGATAGGATTTTAGGATGCAGTTGGGGTATTATTGTGTTTACTGAATGGACTGCAAAGCTGTGCACCATAACATGGTCCATATTTTATTAAAATGATGTTAAATTGCTCTCAGCTGGTGGCTAATTACACTCCAACACATCATGTGCTGTTTAAAATGCAGCAGTCCATCTCATACTTTTCGGGGTGATGAATATAAAGTTCCCTTTATTTTAAACTTAGTAATCGAGAAAAATGGTTTGCGATAAGGGTATCCTGTTATGAAATGTCTTGGTATAAGTTCAATGTACTGGTTTAATCCACTATCCTTGTACTGTATATTACACGTAGATATTAGGAGAATTAGTTTGACTTTAATTTTTTTTTAATGCTAAAGAATCTTTAGCCACCAGAGGAGGAGTAATGAAACTTCAAACTTTCTAACATTCGCAGAATAGTTGAACTAGCTAGAAATGTCACATAGTGAGAAACCCTCGCAGTCACTGATAGTGAATTGCAGGTTGCAAAGGTGGTTCTCAAGCCATGTCATGACATTGGGTGGTGTCAAAACTGTGGAGGGATTCTCGTTTTTGATTAGTTTTATTTTCATTTAATGTTTAGAGAATTCACAATGGCAGAGATTGAACATTTTGTGGACCCAAAGGAAAAGGTGCATCCCAAATTTGAGCTTGTGGCAGACCTGAACATCCTTCTTTATTCTTCCAAAGCCCAGATCAGTGGGGAATCTGCCTCGATTATGCGACTTGGCGATGCAGTTGAGCAGGTAATATTTACCTTGATAAGGTGATTTCTGTGCTCATAGAGACAGTGTTTTTGCACCTGATAATTTATTTTGCATGTTTGTTTCAATGTAATGCCTGCGGGATATAGACTAATTTCCACCTCAGCCGTAGCATGCTAAAACTAATGCTGGCTATTGCTTCAGTGAATTTGGGTTGAATATATTTCAATGTTAAATGTTCTGCAGCACATTGCAGTTTTTGAAGACAACCTGTATAACAAGATCGGTTGTCTCCGCTTTGTATGTAGGCAAGTTTCGATATTCATCATACTAGTTAGCATTGACTTTCGCACTGATTAGACATCACACCTGTATGCTGCGAATTGTTGGACTCCTTTAATTCCAGGAGACTTGTTGAGGGTTGAATAAAATCCATGGGACCTGTTGAGTTGAATAAGTGGGCCCATAGAAAGTTTAGTAGGAGCTAGTGCAGACCACTGACTATTTGTGTGATCTGATCTAATTTAAACTGTATTTTGAAGTATTGCTTTTTCACTTTTTTTAAAGTTCTGAGGTCTAGTTACTTCCATAGGGGACCGGAGCAAAAGGAAGTGTTAGCATTATCTGCTGCATGAACTAGCTCCCTTGTGTTTCACTCTTATTCCTTTTTCTGTGCTATTGACCTTCATCACAAGAGGATCTAAAGTTATGACAACTTGCAGCAGGCACCGTAGGATTTTTTTACTATACATTTTCAGATCAGTCTTAATCTCCTCCATATGGTAGTATGTTTAAAAACTGGTTGAGAGGGATTTCTTTGAACAGTGGGATGAGAACATCAAGTGTAATCGTGTAGTTTTTGCTAAGTCCAGAGAGGAACATACACACATCCTGCCAGTACCCTTGTCTTTTAATATGCAGGATGCAAGTTTCTTTTTAGTTTCATAATTGTAAAGTGAATGATTGCCACCATTTCAAAAATATGTTGGGACTCTATCAGATATGATCCATTGGTTGTTCTACACTTGTAGTGGAATTCTCAGAAAGGGAACTTGTATACAATTTGTTTTAATAGCATGTTTATTGAGAGAACCATAGTTGGTAGCTTTTGGAGCACAATGGCGAATAACCCAATAGAGCGTTGAATATCTGTTAAAATATGTACATAATTAAGATACTGTCCATAAAATCACAAAAGGTCTGATTCAAATGTTTGATACATAGCCACATATACTCAAGAAAAGCAGATATACTCAAGAAAAGCAGAGCATTTACATTCCTAAACACAGCATAAGAAGATAGGTTTACTTTTTTATTTTTTAATAAAGTCCAAGGTACTTGTGATCAGACAAACATTAAGAGGAATAGCTGAAATGATGCACAACTCGAGGAAAAATCTGATTTATTTAGAAAACCTCATAACTTTGTCAAGGATCAGAGCGGCTTCTAGAAGTGTTGGCCTGGCAGAAATTACCAACTTTTCAGCAAGTAGGTGGTTTACGTAAATAAATTGCTTTCTAGGCTGTAGTTTCCTACAATGCCAGGCATCGAGGGATAACTACAACAGTGATCATAGGACTATAGTTTGATGTTCTAACTTGTAAATGCCCACCATCAGCCAGCTGAAGTGCAGCCTTAAAAGGCATCCCTTGAAATTTGTGATGGCACCTTTTTACCCAGCTGTGCGAGGTAAGAGCCTGCTTCATTGTCCTAAACTCAAAAGTAGGAGTCATCATTTCAGAAAAGAAAAAGAAAAAGTTGGAACGTAGCTCACTGGCACATATTTTCAGAATGCGTTTAGATTGTTATCTTGAGTTCACATTAAGTCAAAAAGATCTGGCATGCCGGACAGCCTGTTCAGAGATGCCAATAACGGAGCGATCTGTAAGCTACTTTGTAGCAGCAAGTAGGAAAAGAAGGAATTTTTTGGAATGCGGAACAATCTGCTCTCCCTGCTCGAAAGGTGTGAGAAATTGGGTTGTTGGTTGGTAGGGTTGTGAGCGCTTTTCAAGGAACTGCCTCAATGCCGGTCATGGTGAACCACCAAAAGTCACTAAATTAACCTGTGCTTAACCCTCTAGTAGCTTGGCACAAAGGCAGTCCAGCTTAATGTAGAGGCAGTGTAAATTATGTATGCAGCACTCAAACCGTTATAAAGTGAAATCACAGCACAAAAAGAATCCCACAGAAATTTAGAACAATATAGTCATTTTAAATAAATTATTTGACATCAAAAAAGAATCCCAACCAGTGGAAAATCAGATATGCAATTTCAAAGCTTTAAGGTATGTATAGCGTCTAAAAGTACAAAGTGTCACTTGCAATTATCTGGTTGTGCGAGACCAGGAGAAAGTCACAAGTTCAGGCCAACCGTGATGGATCGTGGGCTGGATACAGGGACCGGGTTAGTCCAGCTGAAAAAGCTACCTTCTCAAAGTCCAACGCTAAGAGTCCAGTTCGCGGTGGCGGAGGCCTCAAAGAGCAGGGGGAGTGTCTCCGATGATAGTCACTGTAAGCACAAAGAGCAGGCTGGGCGTTGCGGATGATAGTCGCTGCAGCGCCAAGATCCTATCAGTTGTTGTAGACCGTCATTGCTGGAGCTTCGCTTAGGCAGTCATCGCGGGCTATTGATACTGTAGCTCCAAGTGCGCTTGTCAATCGTCATTGACGTTCACAAGCATGAGGAGTTAGGTTCACAGGAGCTTTGCGTTGTGGTCGGCGCATGTGGCTATATCTTGGCACGTAAAGGCCCTTGCACGGTTGCGCAGAACCCACAACTTCAGTATTTCTCCTTTTCTTTAAGGGGGAGCTCAACTGTTCCACTTCAAGGGTCCAGGACCTTGTAGGATCCTCTTGGGGATCAGGAACGAGCTTTACAGAGACCAGCAGGCTGAGTACAGCAGGTCAGCTGGGCAGCTGCTGAGAGGACTCTGGAGCTTCTTGTGTTTGTGTAGCTCAAGAACAGGAGGCCAGCTAACTATCCCTTGTAGTCAGTTATGTATCCTGGGATGAAGGGAGCAGGTGCAGTCCTCATTCTCAGACAGCAGGGCAGTCCTCCTTCTGTAGTATTCACAGGTCCAGGAGTGTAATGAAGCTTGGGTCTAAGGGTCCTAGTTTTATACCTGGTACCAACTTTGAAGTTGAAGAAACTTCTTGAGTCCAATCCATCCCCCCACCCCCCCCACACACAAAGGTGTCTGGAGTTTTCTGCTTCCCTGGTCCCAGGATGTCTGGGGGTATAATAGACTAGTGTGCACTTCTTTGTGTGTGTACTGAGACAGTTCCTTGAAGTGCAAGTGTGGCTGTGCACAGCTCTTCCTCTGCCCCATCCTGTTTGGATGGGCCTTCCGATCCCTGTAGTGAGTGGCTATCTAGGAGATATACACAAAGACCATCTGCCAACTACACCTAGACATGTGACCCAGGAATCAGCCTCCAGGCATCAAATTGTTAGGAAAGAAAAATGCCAACTTTCTAAAAGTAAATTAAATCAGCCCGGAGACGTGTCAGGGAACTCAGGGTGCACTACTAGATTTTCACTTTATTAAAAGTGTTCTAACAGGTAGTCTAAATTGCTTTAGTGAATTATAACTTTCTTAGAACCAGTGATCCAAGAATCAGTTTCATAAGCACAAGATTCAATACATCATTGTGACCATGAATGATATTCTGCATCTTCTTTTATTCATTCCCTAGCAGAATTTCTTCAATCAAGTTGTGATGCTTTTCTCAGAGTTATAAGAACGGTTGACAATGATATTCCCAATGCATTTTGGGCAAAAACTTGCCCTTCATGGGAATTTATGACAGCAAATAATAGAAGTAAAATTTTTACTAATACTCTATACTCTATTAAATTATAATCCGCATTCTGCTTGATATCATGCTCATACAGACAAGTGATTAGGGCTTTTAGTAGTGCTCGGGAAGTTTGCACTGAACAAGAATGAAGTGACCAGAGATATAGATGAAATAGTCAACTCGAAAAATTGCAACTCATCTCCCACGTGGGTGAGTACAATTAACAGAGGAAAAAAGTGATGGCGTGCCAAAAATCTAACTCACTCTGAGTGAATTGAGTGGGTTAATGAGGTGCAGCATATTAAAAACCGCGTTCTGTTATGGTGCATGAAGGTAAAAATAGGTAAAAGTCGATCAAATTAGAGAGTCAAGATGAAACTTAATAAGTACCTTGCCGACTTATAGGTTAGAGTTCAATTGGCCGGAAGTTATGGGCGACTAAAGTAATAAAAAAAAGTGAATGCGATCAGTCGGAATACCCTGTATGTTAGTGCAGGTCTCTAATTTATGAAGTGTGATAGTTACCTCAAAATCGAAGATTGCTGCAGGGCAATATGAATAAAAAGTGGTGACTGTGAAGAGGAGATAATCGCAAATGAATGCTTCAAGCCTCTTAGCAAGACTGGTTGAGACCGTTTCAAAAGTGCTGGTGGATATATCGCTTACCCATAATTCCTTCTCCGTCAGCTGACAGCAGGGTGAAGGCAATAGAGAATAGGTGCTGAAAGGCCAATAGAGTCGCGGGTAAATACTACATAACAATTGTAGAAGCTGTTCTGAACGTTAACGAAAGGTATTCGTGAAAGTGAGGCTTACCAGTAGTAATTTCTCAGTCTGCCAACCATGAAGTCTAACAAGGACGCCCTCGGGGAGTGTTAGCGATCCGTAAGGTGTTCGTCTTGCCTGCTTGATGTCTTATTAGTGAAAATAGAAAGAGGACCAGTGAAAGAGGTGCCCAATGTACGCTGGTGGTGGAGTTAATAAAGTAACACAACGAACACGAAGTTGTATTAAAAAGGGGTAAAATGCCCATAGTACACATAAGTAACTAAGTGATAATCTGAAATCAGACCATGAAAGAAGCATGAGACTCATTCCTGACTCTTAAATACCAGCAGTGTCGGTATATGCTGTGGTCTTTGTTACTCCATCCGGATAAGTAAATCGCATGAATACCCCCTACGGGATTAAAATAGTAAACTACGCTGACGACACCCAACTTGTCGTCTCTCTCTCCCAGCTGGATAAACACCCAGACAACCTGCTGAACTGTCTCCAGGACATTTACACCTGGATGTGCGAATCCTCCCTGAAGCTGAACGGTGCAAAAACCGAAATTATGCTTCTGGGCAACAAATGGTCCTCCATCCCTCCCTCGGTTTGGCCGGACGCCTTTGGTGAGATACCCACACCAAAGACAGAAATCAAAACGCTAGGTGTCTGGCTGGAACCGACCCTCACCATGAAGACCCAGGCAACCAAGACCGCTGGAACATGTTTTGGCCTCCTGCGGTCAATCCGCAAAATTCTCCCTCTCCTTCCCCCCCTTTCCAGGAAACTCTTGGTTCAGGGGCTCATTCTAGCCCGGCTTGACTACAGCAACGCCGTCTACCTCGGCGCACCGGAATTCACCTTGGCCAAACTCCAACGTGCACAAAACGCCGCGGCAAAGCTCATCATGAACCTCCCTCCCAGGGCCTCTGCCAAACCGGCCCTCAAGGCTCTGCACTGGCTTCCTGTTCGCCAGCGAGTAGAGTTAAAAGCCATGTGCACCAGCCACAAACTCATCAATGGTGCCGGCCCAGCCGCCCTGAAAGACCTGGTCGCCCCCTACAAAGCCCCAAGAACACTTCGCTCTGACGATGAACATCTGGCCATCGTCCCAAAATTCAAGAAGGCTCGGACCGGTGGCCTTCGTTTCTCGGTCAAAGCCTCTGCAGGTTGGAACGCACTTCCCCGCAATTTGCGTCTGGAACCCTCTCACGCCCTCTTCCGGAAAAAACTAAAAACCTTTTTATTCCCCAAATAGTCCTCCGGTCCTTCCTCCTCCTGGTTCTTACAACTCTATAGCGCGGGGATGCCTACGGGTCACCAGGCGCTCTATAAATTTATAAATAAATATAAATAAATAAATAATAATTATACATATTAATTCTTTTAAATAAAAAATTAAGAGATCGTCAATAGAATATTCTAAGCCGTGATATATATCAAATAAATCCATGATTATTGATGAAGTGCCTGCCTATACAAAACTAGTTACAAGACTGCCTGTACGATACTACAGATTTGTAATGTAGTGAAAGTCGTATTGTTTACAATATTTCCGAAAACAGAACCATTTGAATGAATACAAGATTTAGTAAAGTGTCTGCCTATACAGAACTATTTACACTAAGATAACACAGTCCAATGACTTGTATTACAAAAAACAGGACAATTCATATTCGTCATTTAAACCTTTTGGGTGAAGGGTCTCTAGAAACCAGATCCAATGTGTTTAACGCTGTAGAAGCAATTTGTTACAGTCTCTTCCTTGCTGAGTATTGATGACCTCAATTGCACTTAGTTACAGTTGAGCTATTGTATGATTATATTCAACCCAATGTTTTGCCAGTGAGGAGCTCATAGTTTTAGTGCGTATTCTATTTTTGTGTTCAGTTTTGCGAGTTCTTAAAATCCTCTCTGTTTTGCCCACATAATATAGGCTACATTGGCATTTTATTACATAAATTACTTGGGTGCTATTGCACTTGGCCGTAAAGTGCAGTTTGATGATTCTGCTCGATCTAGGGTGGGTTATTGATTGACCAGTTAACGCATTGTTACAGTGCGAGCAATTTTGGGATTTCATCATACCTCTGTGTGAGTCCGATGTACAGGATAGTGAGGATGTTAATATTTCTTTTAGATTGCGTGATTGTGTGTAGGCAAATAAAGGTGGGTTCTTAAATAACCCCTGAAAACCTGGTTCAGTATAAGTAGTTCCCAGTGTTTTAACACAATCTTTTTGATTTGGTTTGATTGTGATGGAGAGATTGAGACCAAAACCTCTCTAGGTTCTGTATGTTGATGTGTTTTTTTTTTTTAAGACGATGGCTTCTCGTTTTTTGTAAGGCCTTAGTCTCAGCTTGGTTTATGATATCCTGAGGGTATCCCCTGACCATAATGAATTCCTTGTATTTCTCTAAGGTTTGGTGACTTAAATCTGGGTTAGAAGGGATTCGTCTTATTCTAGTTAATTGTGAGTAAGGTAGATGACGTTTCAGGGACCAGGGATGAAAACTCTGATATAGTAATGCATTGTTCCGATCTGTGCTCTTCTTATGTTATGTGTTAAGCATTTTGTAAAGCGCAACAGCTGCCCAAGCAACAGGGCGTCCCGGCGCTAGAACCAACATAACCAACTGGGAAGAAGAAGAGGACCTACAGGGGGGGGGAAAAGATGAGTTTTGATAGCTTTGCGGAAAGCTAGGAGGTTGTCGATGCAGCGGATGTGGGGGGGGAGGGAATTCCATAACTTGGCTCCTAGCAGTCTGAAGGAACGACCTCCTATGCGACAGAACTTGGTATAGGGGATCTCGACTAAACCTTGCCCTTTAGAGCGAAGGTTGCGTTGGGGGTTATAGGGCGTTAGCAACGGGCGCAGGGGCTCTGGTCCTTCAGAATTCAGAATTTTAAAAGCAAAGATGAGGGCCTTAAATTGGATGCGAGCTTCCATAGGCAGCCAATGCAGTTTGTGGATGGTAGCTTTTACGGAGCACTTTCTGGGTAGGCCCACTATTGCCCTGGCGGCGGAATTCTGAATCCGTTGGAATCTCTTAGTTTCAGCTTTATTGGCTCCTAACAGTAGCACACTGGCATAATCCAGCCTGGCTAGGATGGTCGATTGTACAATCAATTGCCTCGTTTTTGAGTCAAAGAAGCCTAAGATGGGATTAAGACTTCTCAATAATCCAGTGCAAGTTGCGGCAACTTTCTTAGTATGAGCCTGGAACTTGAGTGTCGAGTCCATCCATACTCCTAGGTTTTTTACCAAAGTTTTAGGGGGGGGGGCCGGACCCAATGAGCTGGGCCACCATAGGTCACTCCAGTTATTGGCGTTTTTACCCATGAGCAGCACCTCAGTTTTTCCTCCATTGAGTTGGAGGCAATTCGCGGTCATCCAATTGGCCACTGCTGTCAGTCCATCCCTAAATCTAGTGGCATCGGGGGACGGGGCTTCGTTGAGGCTGATGACCAACTGAGTGTCATCAGCATACGATGTCATTGTAAGGTCCCATTTTTTGGCAACTTCCGCCAGAGGTTGCATATACAAGTTAAAAAGTGATGGGCTGAGGGCCGAGCCTTGCGGCACTCCTTGTCCAATGTCTTGGGGTTGGGAAATGAATGGAGGGGCAGATACCTGGAAGGATCTGTTCGAGAGAAACGACCGGAACCATTCTAGTGCCGAGTCTGTGATTCCGATGTTTTCCAGGCGTAGAAGTAGGATATCATGGGATACCGTATCAAAGGCCGCGCTGAGATCGAGCAGTATCAGCGCGGCACTTTTACCGGCATCCATGATTTTCCGCAGGTGTTCTGTAGAGGTAAGGAGAGCCGACTCCGTACTGTGACCCGGTCTGAACCCATGTTGGGAAGGGTCCAGGATGTTATTTGCCGCCATGTGGTCATTCAGCACTTTGTTTGCGTGGGCCTCCGCTAGTTTCGCTACCCATGGTAGCAATGATACCGGCCGGTAATTCTCCGGTTTGGAGGGGTCTAGGGTGGGTTTCTTTATAATGGGAGTAATCCAAGCCTGCTTCCAACAGATGGGTACCGTGGCCGTGGCAAAAGAGAGATTAAGGAGTGAGGTCAAATAAGGGAGGAAAAATTCCAGTTCTCCCTGAAAGTATACTGGCCTCATAAGATCTGCGGGGGCGCCTGATTTTACTTTCCTGCATATTTTAGTTAGTTCCTCGCAAGAGATAGCTGGTATGCAGGAGAGCCTAGAGCCGTCTAGAGTTACCTTGGGAACATTAATGTCCTCTGGAAGATTGTGGTTGAAGGAATTATACATTTTCTTTACTTTTTCCGTGAAAAAGGTGGCTAGCTCTTCACATTGTTGAGTAGAAGTGATGTGAGAAGCGGGTTTATCTCCATTCTGTAATTTTTTTACGATTTTGAAGATAGTTTTTGTAGGATTGGGGCTTATTTTGATCTCATTCGCGAAAAAGGCTGCGCGGGCTGTGCGTATGGCTTTGTGATACGTTTTGAGCTGGTCTAGATAAGCATTTTTGTCCTCCAGAGTATAATCCTTCCTCCATTGACGTTCCGCCTTCTTACATGCTTTCCTCAGATTTTTCAAATTGTCATCGTACCAAGGGTTGGAGGGAGTGTTACGCCCTTTCGTCCACTTAGCCGGTATGATAGCATCCAGTCCCTTGATGAGCCAGTCCTGGAAGGCTGCATACGACGTTTCAATGTCGTTACTGCCCTCCAAGTTAAGCTCACCAAGGCTGTCCGCAAGGTTGAGGTGTTGAAGTTTGTGCCAGGGCCGCTTCATGCATGAGGTGGGCGTCATTTTAACTGGACGGGAGACGATAGGAATATGGACCGTGACTAGAGAGTGGTCGGTCCAGACCATGGGTTTGGGTTCATCCGCTCTGGCTTCTGAGATGTTAGTAAACACCGGGTCAAGTAGGTGACCAGCAGTATGTGTAGGAGTTTGCACGAGTGGGGTCAGCTGCAGGGCTGCTAGGTCCGCTAAAAAGTTGCTGATGTTGGCATCCATGGTATTGTCTAGGTGGAGATTAAGGTCCCCTAGAATGGTAAAATTCGCTGAGCTAGTAATTAGAGCATGAGATATCTCAAGGAGTTCTTCCATAAATCTCGAGGAAGGCCCCGGGGGTCTATAGATAAACAGGCCCGAGAAAGAGTACTGCGGGCTCGTGGATATTTTAAAACGTGCGCATTCACTGTCCGCGATGCTCTCTTTGTGGAAGGAGCAGATAAAGGAAGATCTATAGATGGCAGCAATGCCACCTCCTCTCGAGTCCCTATTGATATTTGTCATGGAGTACCCATCAGGTAATGCTAAATTGGGGATGCTAGTTAGATCGTCTCTCAACCAGGTTTCACACAGAAACAGAATATCAGGATTGTCGTCTATTAGAAGCGTTCTTACCTCCGCATGGTGTTTGACCAGGGATCTAACATTGAGCTGGGAGATGGTAAGTGAAGCTTGGCTTTTTCCGGTCGTTTTGTGGCTGATTGGACGTGGCTCCGGTGTAACCCACTTGCAGTTTTTACATTGAAGCGCGGTATGTCCGATGCGTCCTTCTACATTGTAACATCTAGGGCCTGGGTTAAGTGCGCAGAGTAAGTTACTATCGTACATGAATGATTTTTGAGCAGGGGGTCTGGCGAGAGGCGAGGACGGGCGAAGACGGGCTTGCCTTAGGCGCGCCTTCGGCGCGCCAAACGCGCCCGCTGCGCCCGTCCGCTGCGCGTACGATGGATGCACATAATTTCAGGCCAGGAAAGTGGGAGGGGGGTGTGGCCTCGGAGTGGGCGTGGCCTCTTTCCTCGCCGGCAATGGCGATTGAAAATGAATGTGGTGCCTGGGCTCCGCTAACAGCGCTAAGATCCGCTGTGCGGTGCGCTCGAGTGCACACAGAGATTCTATCAACTGCCAGGGCGCAGCGTGAGTTTTTAAAAAGGTACAGAGTAATACGTGACACAAGTGATAATAATTTTTAAAAACAGGGATCAGGTGCTCCCGGCTTCCGCCTCAGGAGTATAGCAGGTTCCAATGTAAACACTCGTTATTCAGTGTTTTATACTGGTTAGGTCGGGGGGCGTGGCCTCGGAGTGGGCGTGGCCTCTTTCCTCGCCGGCAATGGCGATTGAAAATGAATGTGGTGCCTGGGCTCCGCTAACAGCGCTAAGATCCGCTGTGCGGTGCGCTCGAGTGCACACAGAGATTCTATCAACTGCCAGGGAGCAGCGTGAGTTTTTAAAAAGGTACAGAGTAATACGTGACACAAGTGATAATAATTTTTAAAAACAGGGATCAGGTGCTCCCGGCTTCCGCCTCAGGAGTATAGCAGGTTCCAATGTAAACACTCGTTATTCAGTGTTTTATACTGGTAGGTCGGGGGACGTGGCCTCGGAGTGGGCGTGGCCTCTTTCCTCGCCGGCAATGGCGATTGAAAATGAATGTGGTGCCTGGGCTCCGCTAACAGCGCTAAGATCCGCTGTGCGGTGCGCTCGAGTGCACCGCACAGCAGTAGTGATATAGTAGTAGTAGTAGTAGTAGTAGTAGTGATTTGAGGTCCAGCCAAATGTATGTGCACATCTAAATTTTGGATTTTTTGAGGGTCTATGGAAGAAGTGAATTGAATTCTACGATTTTTGGTATTCAGATCCTTGCTTCCAAATCTAGACGGTTGCCATGCCATATGATACGGATGTCGTCTATGTAACTGTGGTATAGAATTAGGTGGCTCTGCCATTCAGTGTTAGATAGTATAAATTCTGTTTCGAATTTGGACATAAAGATATTAGCGTAGCTGGGGGCTCCCGAAAAGCCAATAGTGATGCCATTGGATTCAAGATAGAAACACTCTTTCCACTTAAAATAACTGTGAAATAAACAAAAGTGCAAAAGTTCGAACAAAAATATCTTATTAACGCCAGGTTCCTCATGGCTCAATAATCCCCACTCTAGAGCTTCTATACAGAGGATTAAAAGTGTATAGTGCAACCACGTCAATTGTACATAGCCATATGTCATCTGACTCAGGAATTTGAACTTCATTAAGAATTTGTAACAGGTGTGTGGTGTCTTGCAAGTGGGAACTGCTAGCTTGAACAAACAGTTGCAGAAAGGTATCGAGATACTGGCCGAGAGGTTCGTGTATAGACCAACACCCCAACACAATCGGTCTAAGGGGTGGTTACATTAGATTTGTATGTACCTTAGGTAACATATATAGCAGTGACCTATGTGGGAATTTGATTGTAAGAAAATGTTTAGGTTTATCAGAGATCCAATTAATTTCTTTAGAGTGAGTCAGTATGGATGAAGGAAAGGTTAAGAAAGAATGTGTAGGGTCATTGGGTAATGGGATGTATGTAGTATCATCCTGAAGAATCTTATCAATTTTGTCTTCATAGAAAGTTTTGTCCATAATCACCAGAGCACCACCTTTGTTGGCTCTGGTGGAGTGTCTGTTTTTTCGGAGTTCCAACAGAAACAATGTTTCACGAGGGGACAAATTCTGAGTTTTGAGCGTGCAGGTAGTTTAGAGAAGTCTTGCCTGACTATAGTCTCAAACGTGTCTATAATTTTGTGTGAAACTGGAGGAATGAACGTACTTTTGGGTTTAAACTCCCTGTATTCAGGTTGTGAAACAACAGGGAGGCCAGTTTGCAAAGTAGAGAAAAAGTGTCTTAATCTTAGTTTCCTTGTGAATTTGTATAATGCTACTTCAGCATCTAGTACTCTAGAGTGAAATGTGGGGACAAAGGAACTATCTTTTTCTAGAACAGACATCTGGTTTATAGACAATTTTTGTGAGGAGATATTGATGACTAATGTTTCTTTTGGCGACCTGGTCTGTATTTCAATTCTTGTTTTCACAACTTTTTAAAGTGGCATTTTCAAAATTGACTTACTTTTTAATGGTAAAGTTGGATTGTATTTCAAATTGCAATTCCCTTTACACCAAACCAGAAACTTCTACCTTCTTGCAAACAAAAGGTATTGCTTAATAAATGTAATCTGGTAACCCAATGTTATCCTATGAGAGAAGTAAGGTTCAAAATAGTGAAAAATGAATTTAAGAGTTTTTCACTACCATGGCATGTGAAAGTTTAAAAGTACATGCCCACCTTTTAAAATAAAAATGCACCCTGCCCTATGGGCAGTTTAGGGCCTACCTTAGTGTTGACTTATTTGTCATCGAAAGGAGGTTTTAAGCCTTGAAAGGGCATTATTGTGCCAATTCAAATTGGCAGTTTAAAACTGCATACCGACTGCAGTGGCAGACCTGAGACATATTTAAAAAGGCTATTTTAGTGGGCTGCAAGACCACTCGTTGCTTTTAATTTACAAGCCCTGGGTACATGTAGTACCATTTCACTAGGATCTTATAAGTGCGTTATTTTTGCCATTTGGGAATAAGCCAATGTATCCGTGTTTAGGGGAGTGAGCATAAGCATGTTAGCACTGGTTAGGAGTGACAAAGTGCACAGAGTCCTAGGGCCAACAGAAACTGATTTGACAAAACAGGAGGGGAGAAGGCAAAAAGCTTGGTGGTGACCATGGAGAGATGACCAAGTCCAACAACCGGGCATAGGTCATCCGCTGCATCTTTCTTTCATGCTTTTCGTTCTTCTTATAACCACCTATCAGCAAAGTAAGGATATTTATTCTGTTAAATATTGATTATGTAGTTTCTTTGGTGAGTCAGCTACATATTGTTACTAGCTATTTGTATGGCATTAAGGAAAATCAATCGGCTTGGAAGGCAAGCCTATTGAATATGTGAGGCAAATATCCCCTTGGAGACGTTACATATGTTTGAGACCCAAGGAAGGTTTCAAAAAGGTCGGGTGAAAATTATTTTTACATTTGCTGTGAATTGTCTGGAATTTCTGATTGTCCTTTTAGGATCTTACGACCAACTGTAAAGATGTTCATGGTAATTACAAGGTGTCTGTCACCTTATTTGATTTTTTTTTCTTTCTAACTGCTGCCTGTAGTTTTGTATTCAGTAACTATTTTCTGACTTTTTAAATCTGGGAATATGTTTTTAAAAGAAGCCCTAAGCTTCTCCCTAACTAGAGTAACACTTACTGTTTATTTTTCATTACTGTTTATTTTACTTTAGGGCGTCATCAACAACTCTGTCTTAGGGTACTTCATTGGAAGAATCTACCTCTACCTCATCAAAGTTGGTGTGTCTCCAGATAAACTCCGTTTCCGACAGCACATGGAGAACGAGATGGCTCACTATGCCTGTGACTGTTGGGATGCAGAGACCAAAACCTCCTATGTAAGCAACTTTCTTATAGGTACCAATTTTTTTTTGTGTGTCTTTCGCTCAATAAATAAAATGAGTTTTAAGTGCTAGGTCTCCTTCATCCCCCGCCTCCCCCATTTCCTCATAGTACAAGGTGCCATGTTTGCACCCCTAGTTCTGTAATTCTCATTCTTCATAGTATCCATTCCTGTTAAAATATTAGTATTAACATTATGTAGGAATTTTGTTTGTCTAGGTTATTTGGTGCATTCTGTTTGTATGAACAGTCTGTGTGAGCCTTGTTACCATTTAGTGAAATGGAGAGCAGGGTGCTCATTAATGAGGAATACCTGAGATCGCCTTTCTTACTCGAGAGTCCTTAAATGTCACTTTAGTTTTTAGAAGCCATTTACTTTGGAGTGTGTCACTGTACTAGTATAACCTCGTGTGTGACTGGTTTCAAAGTGTGTATGTAGTAAGGTGTAGCATTATGTGATGTGGAAATTAAACAGCCACCATGTATTAGTATCCCGATATCCGAAAGATGGCCTTTGGATTCACAATAATAAACCCTTAGTTCAGTCCGGGTAGAGTGGCAAAGAACAGTCAGGCTGTACTAGAGGAACATGTGTTGAGCATTTCAGAGCACCAACATGGATGATGGGTAATTGACCAAACTCATTTGAAATCCGACACTAATTTATAAAAACTAAGTGTATTGTTATCTTAATTTAGACACCAAATGTGCATAGCAGCATATATATATCAGGAGTTAAAGATTTTAGAAGCAATATAAAATCAGTGCAAAATATTCAGTGGAACGTTTATCTTTGCTGTCGATGGGGAAAAACCACTAGTGGCAATCGGCCACTCGCAGGTTGAGTTACGTGGAACCCTTGCAGGGTAAAGGTCATGCAGATCCCAGGGCCAGGCTGCGACAAGAAGTTTAATTTTACCTGGTCTGTAGAGCCCAGGCACAGAGTTATCCTGGCTATCTCTGGTGCTGAGTGGAACCCGCAGGAGAAGCTGCTTTTACTGCTTACACAGTGCTGTGGGGAACAAGACGCAATAACAGAGTGGTTGCTGATGCAGGTCGGATGGAGTTCCCTTTAGGTGTAGCGTCGAGTTCAGAGATCGCTTGCCGGACTGGCAACAAACAAGCCTTGGCAGCGGTAAGCACAGCGAAAAGCGATTTTGACATCCATTGGACCCAGGGAACACAGTAGCTGCCTGAAACTTCGTGGAAGGCAGGACTACAGTTCTCACAATGCACTAGACCATCGGTATTTGTGTGATTGCTCGGAGGGCCCGATGGCCAGGGATTCTTTGGTTCTCAAGCGTTATTCAATCTGCAGCTTGCAGGGGACTATTGCCACTAGTCTAGGGGAGTCCCAAAGTCCTGTTGTCCTTTTTGAGGCAGATTGGTTCAGGACTGAGGTTCTAGTGTCAAGGGTGTCCCCTAAGTCCAGGATTTAAGGGAGGTAGAGGTGTGGAAACCAGTAACCAATGGGCTGCTTATCCTTGCATCTAGTACGCACCTGGGATGACCACATCTGAGGGTGTGGGTCACCTTTTCTACCCTGACTCTTCTATTCTGCCACTTCTAAAAATAGCAGAATCCTTCTTTCAGTGAACAGACCAGGCTGTGAACCTTGGAGGTGTGGCTAACTCTGGGGGCGTACACCTCCTTGCATACCTAATTTCATGCCTGCTCGAGGACAAATGTGCCTGGGGGAGGGCTGTTTCACCTGCTGGGAGTCAGCTCCTCTGCATATCGGAGGCGGTGTAGCCTTTGAAGCTTACTACCTTGATGTGCCACTTGACTAGCCTGCCTGGGAGGGAAGCAGTGTGACCTACTTCCTGCCCAGACCTTTGTTCCTGACTCCTGGGAGTGATCAGACTGCCTGGCAGGAGGTCTGAGTCCTGTCTTGGCAACAGCAAGCGTGGGCATGCCAGTCAGAGCATAGAAAAGTTGGGGCAACCAGATGGGCAACCTCCAAAGTAGCTACCTGTGTGCATGCCACATCACCCTAGACTTGAGATTCACATTCGGTGTGGAAAGGCCATTATCAGGACATATAAGCTTGCACTTACAAGCCCACAACTTTAGCATAAGGCACCCTGTCTCTTGGGCTCAGGAGGTCTTCCTTAGGAGTGACTGACATACTAAAAGCAGTGCATTGACTTTGCCACACATGGTCATGGCAAAGTCGAAATACATCAGTTGGCAGGCCTGCTGTCGGTAGTTTACTTTGGTCTTCCAGGTTGGCCCAAACAGTGCTGCAAGCTCTGGGGACCCCTTTACCATGCATGGGAATCACTTGTACCATATACTAGGGACTTATATGGGGAGTGGTGGGTGTAAAATCCTTGTCAATTGGGGCCGCCAATTTATACGCAACAGTTTTAGGGGGAGAGTACTGACACAGGGGTCTGAAAAGCAGAATCCAGTGCACACGATTAGAGTCCTAACCATCTTCATGGAGCAAAAAGTGGGGGGAATACCATACACAAAGGGTGCTTTTCTACATGTATGAGTTGTATATAGTAACTTCCACCGATGGTTCTAAGCAGACATTTAGTTTGTTTATACCCATCACCTCTTGATGATTAAGGAAGTAAAGTTAAGTGCGGTTTAGCTATATGTGAACACTTGCATATCTGTTTTCTTTCAGGGCTGGATTGAAATTGTTGGTTGTGCTGATCGTTCGTGTTACGACCTCCTTTGTCATGCTCGAGCCACCAAAGTTCCTCTTGTAGCTGAAAAGCCCCTGAAGGAGCCGATATCCTTTGTGTTAGCTTCGTCTTTCTGAAAGACAATGCCACTGCATAATCATTACTGTGTAAGAATAGCTGTAACTTGTGCGCTTAGGAAGTAGCTTTCCTTCATATTGAAAATAAACTAGTTAACATGGAGATTATTAGTGTAGTAAGGCAAGCTTATATCACAGCTTTGGATTTTGAATGGGAGCCAACCAGTCATGGGCATCTTTTAACATGGGCTGGTAGCAAAATGATGACCGATATGACATTTGGTTTAGCTGGAATGACACTCCGATGGTTTGTGCATGCTATGGCAGACTTGATCAAACATTTTATTACATGAAACTGTTAAATAGGTTTTTTCCTAACCATGTATAGGTTGGACCAGAATTGTAAGTAGTTTATTTTAAAATAGAAAAATGTGCACCCCATTCTATTTACGTCTTCCATTGTGTTGGGATAAAATTAATAAAGAGTATAGCTGGGTGAACAGCCTATTTGTAGCATGTGTTGGCTTAAATACATAGGCTTAGCATACTGCTGCCATCTAGTGTTGGGCTCGGTCTTTTCCAGCTTGTTCTTTCTTTAAAGAAGTCTTTTGGCTCACAAAATGTAGTTACTCCTCTTATAGTCTGTATTGCGCATGATCATCTGCTTTTTTGTTATATTGCTTTTCTCCGTCATCAGATTACGTCGTCTACCTCTGAGCTCTGGGATCAAAGTTTTGGTGCAGTTTGGCTGGCCTTTTTGGTGACCGATCCATCACCCTTACGCAGAGATGAGCAAAAAAGTCGGGACTTACTGGTTTTCTGCAGAATTTTCCGCCCGCCCGGGCCTTGCTCCATTTTGACTTCGTTTCAGCAGCATCTTCTTTCAGTCGGCGCACGCCGAGTGATGGGAAAGCCTCCTTTCAGCTTCTGACCCAAATGCCATGCAAAGTACTTCAAGCAAGATCACCATCCAGTCTGCAGCTTCTGCCTGTCTCCAGAACATGAAGAAACATTGTGTGACGCGTGCCTGGCCTTGTGATTGAACGGAGCGCCGCTGGGCCCATAGCACAAGCTGTGCCACACCAAACGGCAGACGCATCTGATATCTTCGTGGACGCAACTAGAGCCAGAACACAGCCTCCATGCTGAAAGAGACCTCGAAGAGGAGGCAGAAGCACAAGGCGCACCAATGGACGTCCCCATTCTTCTCGCCAGCCGTGGGAAAGGGTCAGACTCCGACCACAGGCTAGAAGCTCCACCTCTCACTTCAATAGGACACATGAACACGGTGGCGAAAGGCTCACAGAGCCCCACTGCCTTTGGGCCATGGAGGTGTCCAGCCTAAGGCAAAGGTGCAGACTGTCGCACCTCTCCATAAACAATCTGTAAAGGTCACCCAAAAACATATGGTATGGACTGCTCCAAAGTCTAAGCCCGTTTTGGATCTGGTGTTGATAAACACCTGTTGATGTCAGAAAAGCCTTTTGAGCCGAAATCTCTCGCAGAAAGACCCAGAACGTTTGCAGACTCCAGCCCATGATAGAAGCTGAAAACACCCTCAGTGCAAAAAACACCCTCAATGCTGAAAAGATCATAGCATTTAAAGCCAACATTGGTGCCGAAAACTACATCCAAAACATCTTTGGCCTCGAGTACTTCCAAAACACACTCCGCGCCTACAGCACCTGAACGACAAAAACTGCCTATTAGGCCTATTTTAACAAAATTACAGGAAATGCTCGATGCCAGTCAGAAGTTACCACTCTTCCTGCATCTGGGTTTATAAACAAAAAAACTATCCCTCCCACCTACATATGTACTACAAAAATGTAAAAAGACGCTGGAGGAATAAACATGGAGCCTCAAACAACTAGTCCTATTAGATTTTCTCCTGAAACTTTACTACCTCTTCCAGCTACTCCTCCGCCACCTTCTACACCTTCTCCCCCTGCTCTTGATCTGCTGCCAATACCAGCCATACTTCCTTCTCTGCCAACCTCACCACAGGGCTTCCCTCATGTTCACCCACAGGTCGCCAACCACATCTTCTCTAGGGGAGCATAGCACTGGGAAGCATGGACTCCCCACACTCAATACTTTTCAGACCCACAGGGTGATTCAGATAATCTCGAGCAACCACGGTATGACTATAAATGTAGATCCACAAGGAGCTACAGATCGCAAACTATACCCCGTCAAACTGTCTCCAGCAGACAATGCCATTCCATATTAAGAAGTACTTTGCAGAACTGCAGAATATCATAAAATTGACATGCACACAGTGGAGGACGAGAATGACTTCCCTGTGGAAACACTATCCTAAACATAACACACACTCCAATTTTTATTCGTGTTAAAAGGGATGCTTAAACCTACCACTGATATTTTTAAGCAGCCTGTCAAATCAAGTGCCTTAACCCCTAGAGTTGGCAAGAAGTACAAACCTCCACTAATCAACCCAACCTATATAAAAGGGCGTGTTCCCCTTTATTCTATTGTTGTACAGACTGCCAGAAAGCGTGCTTATTTACAAAGTGATGCTCCTAAACATAAGGATGCTGCAGGGAAACAGGTTTCAGTCCAGGCAGCAAACCACCTTCGAATTGCCAATTCTGGTGGCCTACTTTCAAGATCCTGTAAAGTCACAAATTTGTCCCGTTATAACCCCCGTTCAACACACTTCTCTGCTTATTGGTGTTCAATCATACATGCATGTACAAAATCTCACACATTTACTATTCATTACCTCAAGCCGTAGTAAGTTGAGTGCCACAGTAGTTTACATACAATTTCCAATTTTTTATATAAAATCTTTATCACACATTACATTCAATGTAGGTATATACTTTATTTTAGACACCTAAGTACAGTAAAGAGAAAACATTTACATAATTTGTTAAAATTCTTAATAGAACACATCCCACTATTAATATAAAAAAATAAAACAATTAAAACACCAGGGTCGTTCAATTTATACAAATGGGTACACATCCACATTTTAAAAATCCTGGACCAAAAATGATCGTACAGAATCCATAGCATTTAGTTACATTACATTCAGTTAAAAAATATATATATACACATCACATTAAACATGAATATAAAAAGATGGGTTTTCCTTATAAAAACATCAATGATATGACAATTAAGTGTCTGTACTATAAGTATGTAAAAAATAAAAAGATAAACGGAACACATCTGTCTTTCGCTATTGCTAATTTGCTCAAAACAACAGTCCGGACACAAGACAATTCATCTACTGTGCCCATGTGTCTTCCAAATTTAGCAGAAAATAGGCGTCAACACGTTTAGTTGGTTTAATACAGATGTGAAACACCTTCTAGACAACAAATCTCTCTCGTATATTGGAAACTATTGTTAAAAATCCTTTATAAAAACATACACCTCTTATACATATACTAACATCAATATGTTTCTCAAAATTTATTATAATTATAAAAAAAATCTGTTATAGAGTAAACCATGCCATTAATCATAGCCCACTCATAGTACATTCCTGCGCCCAGGACATGGGGATCTCGCATACATCTTTCCTCAATAACTCACATGCCACTCCAAATCTTCATATATCAGTGTGTCTGTATGCTCATCATTGCAAACTCCAAGACCAGTCTTCACACTTAATTGAAAAATCCGGTGAATTTGTTTATCTGGTCAAAGTCAAGGATAATTTCCCACAGGTCTTTGAATCACCCCTGGGGCAAATATTAACATAAATTAAACCCTTCTTCCTCTATAAATCCTTAGAGCAAGGATTATTAGTACCTTAATAAGTTCCCTATAAGGTAACAGCAAAAATTCTACCTTCATATCAGGTAGGTTCTCCCTCCTTAGAGAAGTATAGTAATCCAAAATGTATCACTGATTCTTAAAAGAAGCTTTACAGCTATGTTATGTGCACAGTGGGGGCGTTTCATTATATTTAAGGGCTCTCAGTGCCTGGAAGGGAGTTATATTCTGCAATTATTGTTCATATAAAGCTTCCCTAATAGTCACAAATGCTTCTATTTTTCTCTACTTAAATTAACTCTAATTTAAAATATCTGAAACCTCAAGCCTACGTGTCCCTTTCTACACTGTACTTCTTCTATACAATCGAGCAACCTGTTCTCTCTATTGGGTAGTAATTTTATACCTTGAACATATCTCGTTGAGCTTCAGTCCCTAAGGTTTATTAATGTAAACGTTCCATGTGGACTTTTAAGTCAAACCTCTTACAATGTTTTTGTCAAATTAGCATTTTATAATTTTATCTCAACTTGGGAATGATCATACAGTTTGTTCCCTTCCTTGCATTTCTTATTGACTCTACCTATTCTCAAGATACAACAGAGTACTGTGGGATGAGATGCAGGATTTGCTCCAACACCTTCCTGAGCAATACAAAGGGAGGCTGAATTTGTTGAGGAGTGAAGGATCATTTTTAGAAATGGGATTTTTGTTAGGCTAGGGCATGGGCCAAAGCCAGGCAAAAACCACCACTCTAGTCAGGATAAGGGAGTTACACTTCTACAATGACCCTTGCTCACCCCTTGGTAGCTTGGCATGAGCAGCCAGGCTTATCTTAGAGGCAGTGTGTAAAGCATTTGCACATAACCAACAGTAATACAGTGTACGCATTACAAAAGGACACCACACCAGTTTAGAAAAATAGCCAATAGTTTTATATACTTTAAGACAAGATCAATTACGATAAAAATCCACAATACTATACTTAAAAATCTGCAGTTATCAAAAGAAGTTTCAAACACAGTTCCTTGATGTCGATAGCTCCGTCCAGGGCTATCACAGGGTCGTGAACAACAAATCCAACAGTTCTGGTGGGTCGCGGGGCCGCTACGTTGTCGGGAAGACCCGCAAACAGTTCCTGTGAGGAATGCAGGGCATTGAGGTCCTTGAAGTCACTCGCATTGCAGGTAGAAACTCCCTTCTGATGGGATTAGGAGCGCTGGTGCCGGCAGGCATCGGGTGCTGCGGTGCAAAGTGCAGTGGTGCGGTGCCCCAGGTCGCAGTGCGATGGCGTAGTCGGTGAGACTAGGGTCGCGATGCGAGATGAAGGCGGTGCTGGCCACAGTGCTAGCAGGTCACGGTGCAAGCAGCCGCGTCGTTGCGGAAGCTCTGTCTTCTGTTGTTTACTGGAGTCTATGGCACCGGCGTTGGTAAGTCAAGGCTGCGGGGCGGTATGAGGGCGGTGCTTCGTGTGACTTACGAGTTGTGCCCTCGAACCACGGTGCAAGCAGCGGCATCTATTTCGGCGTGGAGTGGCGACGTCAGGGAGGCCTAGTCATCCTCGTGAAGCAAGGCAGTGCGGAGTGTGGTGCCCACAGATCGCTGTGCGAGCAGCGTCTCGGTGGCGGTGTCAACAGTCGTCGTCTGTGAGACCAAGGTCGCGGTGTGGCGTTGCGGCGGTGCTCCCTGCAGTGCCAAAACTTGGGCGTGAAGCGGTGCGTAGTGCGGTACCCACAGGTCTCGGTTCAAGCAGCGGCTTGATGGTGGCATCAACAGGCGTCGTCAGTGAGACCAAGGTTGCGGTGCGGGGTTCGTCAGTGCCTTCTGTGGTGCCTTCAGGACACTGAGTCGGCAGCGGCCTCGTAAATGTCATCAAGTTGATTTTCCTCAGTTTGCAGCACAAAACACAGTCTCCAGTGCTGCGGGCAGAAGAGCTTGAAGTCTTTGTTGTTCCTGAGACTTCGTGAACAGGGGGCAAGCACTACCTCAAGCCCTTGGAGAGACTCACAAATTAGGTTGCAGAAAATCCAGACCAGGCCTTTCACTGCCCAAGACAGAAGCAGCCACTGCAGGTCAGCCCAGCAAAGCACTCAGCAAAGCGGTCGTTTCTCCTTACAGCTTCTCCGGCTCGTCGTCTTCTTGGCAGTCTTCTTGATCCAGGAGAGTTCTAAAGTTCAGAAGTCTGGGCCCCAGTATTTGTATCCAAAAATCCTTTGATCCTGTAGGCAGAGGGTGTCTGTACCCTGCCATTACCAGTTTGTCGTTCTCTGGTGTGATTTCCTGGCAGGGGGTGGAGACGGCATTGTCAGAGGCAGACCAGGCCCTTTGAGGTGCAAGGAAATCTCCTTCCTTTTCCCCCATCGTAGCCCAGGTCTATTCAGCCATTACCTGACCCTCCTAGACTATATGTAGCCCCTCCTGCTCCCCCAGCCTTCTGTCATCCAAAACCCAGACAGGCAGTCCACATTCCAGCAGAGGCACATGGGATGACTGAGCAACAAAATACCTACTTTCTAAAAGTGGGGTTTTCAAACACAGAATGTAAAAGTCACCTTCACTAAAAGATTTATTTTAACATTCGGAGTTCGGGCATACTAAACTCGAATTTCTACCTTGTCCCCAGGGTCCGTTTAGGATTATAAAAGGTTATAATCAAACTCGTCATTCTGGCCTATGAATACAGGTACCCTTGCAATAGTGAAAAACGAAATGGGATGTAATTCACTATCAGGATATGCCACACACACCAAGGCATGTCCTACCTTTCCCATACACTGCACCCTGCCCACAGGGGTACCTTAGGCCTACCTTAGGGGTGCCTGACATGCAAGAAAAGGGAACGCTAGGGACTGGCAAGTGTGTGTGCACTGGTCAAGTCGACATGGCAGTTACCAACTGCACGCAGATTCTGCAATGGGAAGTCTGAGTTATATTTTAAAGGCTACTCACGTTGGTGGCACAATCAGTGCTGCAGGCCCACTAGTAGCATTTGATTCACAGGCCCTGGCACACTTGGTGCACTTTACTAGGGACTAACCAGTAAATCAAATATCCAATCATGGAAGCACCAATCCATAACACAATTTACACAGAGAGCATATGCACTTTGGCACTGATTAGCAGTGGTCAAGTGCCCAGAGTCGTAAAACCAACACAAATAAGTCCGGAAAAAAATAGGAGGAGGAAGAAAAAAGTTTGCGGATAACCCTGAAAAAAGTGCAGTTTCCTAGAATCCTATTGAATGCAACCACACAATATGTGTTTGACTCCACGGACACGAGTGGAAGAGAGGTCAACACTAGTATTATTATCAGAAGATATGCTTGGATCAGTGTGTCCGGGTTTAAACCTGTTGTCCAGCAATACCTACTCAGTTTATCGTTCGATGGGAAATACCTTTTTGCACAACAGGTAGACGAAATGCTAGAAAACAATTAAAAAGACACCAACAGTGCTTAAGCCACGGGTGCCCTTCAAACATATCAACAAAGGAGGTCCTTTCAGAGGGGCCAATGCAAAGCGGTGTCCAAACTTAACACCTCTACGGACACTGGTAACACTCACAAGCCACCACACTCCTACCAATCACAGTATACATGTTGCACATACTATAACACACTACAGAGTCAATGCCAGCAGGTGTCGAGTATATGGTTCCATTTTGAAGGGTGACACTTCCACCAAACAGTGACTCCGTCTACCCATCTCCCATATTTAATACCAGTGGGGAGACGGTTACAGGACTGTCACACACATTAGGTACAAATTACCTCCGATCAGTGGTTCCTCTCAACAATACAACATGGATATTGTTTAGAACTGACCTGAACTCCACCCAATATCCCACCTCAAGCCATGTCACATCAGCACTTAATGCTCCTACAAGAGTAGATTCAACCTCTGCTGCAAGAGGGGGGGGCCATCAAGCCTGTCACAAAGCAACAACAGTTATACTCACTGTATATCCTAATTCCAAAGAAAGATAGCACCTTAAGGCCTATATTAGACCTAAGACCACTCAAAAAATACATCCTATCGGAACACTTGCACATGGTTATTCCACAATAGGTTACTCCACTACCGCAGCAAGAAGACTTCACGACAGCCCTAGACCTCAAGGACACTTATTTTCAAATAACAGTACACCCAACCCTTCAGTGCTACCTCCATTTTCACATAAGTGACTGACATTATCAATTCAAAGTATTGCCATTTGGAGTAACTACTGCACCAAGAGTATTCACAAAATGCCTGGCAGTAGTAGTTGCTCATTTCCGAAGGCGTGGCACACACTTGTTTACCCTGCCTAAACAATTGGCTGAACAAGAAGGCAAGCAATCCGTGTCGGCAGTACACTCAAAAAGTAATAAACATTTCTCAAACAAACTAGGTTTCACCCCAAATGCAACAAAATACAACCTGCAACCCTTACAAGTGCAGACATTCCTAGGCGCTACTCTGAGCTCCATTTCCACCAAAGCTTATCCCAGTCCTTCAAGAGTACAACAGATACAACTTAAACACTGCCTCTTTTTCAATCACATCACAGTCAAAACAGTGATGAGCCTTCTAGGTATGATGGCCTCCTGTATTTCCATAGTACCACATGCACATCTTCACATTTGCCCCCTGTAACAATTCCTTCAATCGCAATGGTCACAAGTGGAAGGGGATTTTCAAGATCTAGTGTTGATGGGGCCGGCAACCCATTGCCCTCTGCAGTGGTGGAACAGCAACAATCTGTTGCCGGGTTGGCCCTTCAATGCCCCTGTTTCTCAAGTGACCATTACAACGGATGCATCCTTACATGGTAAGGGGAGGCACATATGCTAGACGTTACAGTCCGTGGACAGTGGTCTCCAGTGCAGAAAGGTCTCAAAGCTCTGGATTGGACCACCTCCTTCCTCTCCGGCAGAACCCAGAGCGTCCACCTTCCACCATTTCTGTTCCAGAGCTTTTGAGATCTGCGGTGTACCCCGGGGATCCTCCCTCATCCCGACGCTGTTCAGCTTTTACATGGCCCCGCTTGCACACGTAGCCCGACAGCACAACCTCTACATAATCTCCTACGTCGTCGACACTTGGCTGATCCTCTCCCTCACCAAGGACACCTTCACCGCCAAAACCAACCTCCGCGAAGGAATGAAGGCCGTCGCCGACTGGATGAAGACCAGCCGTCTGAAGCTGAACCCGGACATGACGGAGGTCCTCCTCCTCGGCTCCAACCCTTCAGCCGGGGACAACTCCTGGTGGCCAACGGCACTGGGGGCAGCCCCGACACCCACCGACCACGCACGCAACCTGGGAATCATCCTCGACTCAACGCTCTCAATGACCAAGCAAGTCAACGCCGTCTCCTCCTCCTGCTTCAACACCTTCCGCATGCTCCGCAAGATCTACAGATGGATCCCGACATATGCAAGAAAGTCAGTCACCCAGGCCCTCGTCAGCAGCAGACTCGACTACGGAAACGCCCTCTACGTGGGAGCCCCGACCAAGCTCATCAAATGACTACAACGCATCCAAAACGCCTCGGCATGACTGATCCTCGACGTACCATGCCACGGCCACATCACCCCCACCTGAGAAACCTGCACTGGCTCCCAGTCAACCAGAGGATATCCTTCAAGCTCCTCACCCATGCACACAAGGCACTCAACAAGACCGGCCCAGCCTACCTCAACAGACTGCTTTCCTTCTACATCCCCAACCGCCAGCTACGCTCTGCCGACCTCTCACTTGCCACCTGGTCCCGCGCATCCGAAGAACAACAACCGGTGGGAGATCCTTCTCCCAACTCACCGCCAAGACATGGAACACCCTCCAACTGAGCCTACGACCAACCCAAGACATGCTGACCTTCAGGAAGATACTCAAGACCTGGCTGTTCAATCAATAGCATCCCGCGCCTTGAGACCCTCGCGGGTATGTAGTGCGCTTTACAAATGATTGATTGATTCATATCAATCACCTAGAGCTTCTTCCGATACAATTAACTTCCAAAGCTTTTAAACGATTTCTCAACAAGATGTTACCCTAGTCTGCACAGACAACATGACAGCCATGTACAGCATTCAAAAACAAGGGTGCACAGCCTACATTGGGTCATACATCACAACATCCACCTTCTAGAAGAATATTTATCATTGATGGACAACGTCTTTGCAGCTATGCTAAGCATAATGCAACAACAGGTACACACGTGGGAAATTGATACAGCACTCATACTTCCAAGGGTGAGGAGCCCATGAGATAGAACTTTTTGTCACACAGCAGTACGGGGAATGCAAAAGCTTCACCTCCAGGTTTTCTCAGCCTCAATCCAAAGACAATACCCTATGGATCATCTGGTATGGGATATTTGCTTTTCCTTCTTTCCCACTCATTCCTTACCTGGCTCAGAAGCTCACACAAACGTCTGACACTGATTCCCATAGCCCTGACATGGGCTTGACAAGCATGGTTTTCACAACCGTCTACATCGGTCAGTTGCGCCACATGAAAAACTACCATTATGGCCACACCTTCTAACTCTGGAAGCAAGGCATGGTTCTACACCCTAACCCTAAACAAATCAGTCTATTGATCTGGCTCGTGAGGTCCTAGAATTTAATTACTTTAAATCTTCCACAGACCTTATTTACTACCTACTAAATCTGGAAAAATATAGGTCTTGCATATACCTCCATTAGGTTTCATATAGAAGCTCTTGCTGCGTGCATGCAAAACAGGCAACACTTTAAGGGCATGAAAAGTTATTCCTTTGTCCATTCTGCCAGCACCTGTCTGGAATTGTACTATAGTTCTTAACCAGACTTATGTGTTTTCCATTTGAACCAATACATTAATTATTTTTTTTGGGAAACAAACTTTGAGTTTTCCTTGTCAGCACAAACTTACATTGTGCCAAATTTTGTTACATAATACTTCCCATCCGGGTAGATATTACAAGCATATATTGGAGGGTCCTACAAAGTGAAGTCTACTATGCATATCGGTAGCCTGTCCTCTCAGTTCCCAAAACAAACTGAAGAAGAAATAACGGTCCTCGCTAGCTAGTATCATCCCAGGGTGGTAGTTGCAATATAACTTCAACTCGTTACTCTAACTACACTCCCTAACCTCCCCCCACCCCCATCACCCCGACCCGCCCACCTATCCCCCCCTCCCCACCCACCCACCCATCCATCCACCCACCCACCCAGGCATGTCCCTTCCAACTCTGCATAATACACTCAGTATCCATCTGTTATACGGGAGTTTCACCAACATACCAGGGCTAACAGCGAAGTCGGTTGTGCGCCTCTACTGTGTGCTCATGTATCATGTAGGTGCTTGGGGTGTCAGTACTGCTGTACTCGGGCGCTAGCATTTTAGTTTCCTATTGCTGGTACAGCAATCTCACTGTCTTAATCGCTATCAGTGTCTGGGTCCTTTCATAGCCCACTAACATTTCCCATGCTTTTCCCGCTTCTAAAGCCTTTTCACTACTTGTTCTCTTTGCCAATTGCAACCTCGCTATCTCCTCACATTCCGCCCGTTTGATGAATTCCTTCTTCCACCTAGCTATGTTGGGTCCCCTCTGTGCTTTCCAATTCGTCGTCATTTCCCCTTTGGCCAGCAAATGACCCATATCTAGGAATTTGCTAGTAATCTTGTTTTTAGCCATATGGGGAAACCAATGCAGCATACCTGGCCCCATCGCCGGTTCCAACTCCCCGTCCGTTATGGTGTTTCACAAGGCCACTACCTCGGTCCAATAAGTGTCTAGTTGTGAGCACCCCCAGAACATGTGATGGAAGTCTGCTCCTTCCCTCTGGCAACGCGGGCAGTCATCCGAATCAGTGTCAAAGTAGATTTTAATTTTTGCTAAAGTGAGATAGGCTCTGTGCAATATGTAGAAGTGCACCAACTGAAACCGGGCATTCCTGGTGCCCTTCCATGCTCTTTCCACTACCTCAGGCCAGGCCTTGTCTGGTATCTCTTCCCCCACATCTTCCTCCCACATCTTCCTCCCACTTGCGCTTAAGGACATTCAGAGGTAACGGCTTCTCCTGCATCATACGCCTGTACAGGCATGTGAACGCCTTAAACCTTCCCACAGCTGTTGCTATATATTGACATTCCAATGAGGTTTTTGGTTCAGTTAGGCCCTCCCTCCTGTGTCCACGGATAGCTGCAGTAAGCGCCGCATGGAGCAAAAAGCCCCCCCCCCGTAAAGTAAAACGCTCCTGTAAGTCGTGAAAAGGCAGCATGTTACCATCTTCATAAAGATCCCCTATGGTAGTCAACCCTTTCTCACCGCAGTCTACCAAATCCCGAACCATTACATTCATGTGGACTACAGTTCCTTACATGGAAGGTAGCCTTCTTAATAGCTAGAACGTCTCATACTCTGTTTCAAGCTTTCATTTTAGAAGAACCATACTTCTTAATCCATCCTGATACATTGGTACTAAGAAGATACCCCAAATTACTCCCTAAAGTAGTCTTTCGATTTAAACCAAACCATTGTGGTCCCAGTCTTCTTTCCTGAACCAGACTCGGTAGCTGAAAGAGCACTACACACACTCTATATTAAATGAGTGGCGATGTATTACATTGATAGAACTAAACCTTTTGTAAAAACTCAACAGCTTTTCACAGCCTTTTTCAATCCTCAAAAGAGCTCTCCAATCTCTAAAGCAGGAATCTCAAGGTGAATAGTAAAATGTATACAGACTTGCTACCACAAAGCCAAACGTGTCCTGCCTACAGCTCCA
The DNA here is from genome assembly GCF_964263255.1 of Lissotriton vulgaris. Lineage (NCBI taxonomy): Eukaryota > Metazoa > Chordata > Amphibia > Caudata > Salamandridae > Lissotriton > Lissotriton vulgaris. Next base: position 89,161 of record NW_028243987.1, read on the forward strand.
ATGGCTCATTCCCCGCAAAAAAGGAGCCTCAATAGCTTTCTTGGAAACATTCCTTTACTAGATATCTGTAAAGCAGCCACATTTAATAACCCACACATTCCTAAAACATTGTATTAATGTCTCAGTTTACCAAAAAACTAAAGTGGGTCAAGGAGTATTACAAACACCTTGTCAAGCGTCTACGCCCGCCATTAGCTAGCTACCGCATCTGGGGATCACTGTTTTACATTCAATGATAGGCGTATGAATCTATAGCCAACACGTGCTACAGATGGAATATTTTACTTACCCTGTAAGCACCTATTCGTAGCGTGTAGTGCCATAGACTCATATGCACCCCCCTCCTCTCCAAAAGCGATTAGCTGACGTACACACTCTTATACCCAACATTAATCTTTCTCAACTATACCTTGCATGTTCACCTTTACTACCATTTCCTGCCCATATCCTAGGTTTACCCGATGACCCAAAAACAATCTAACAAAGGAGGTGATGATCTTGCGCAATACAGACTATAGGAGGAGTTGCTATACCTCGTGACTTTAAAGACTTCTCGAAGAAAAATAAGTTACACATGTCCAAGCCCAACTTTAGGTGGCAGAAGTATGAATCTCCAGCTCTACACACTACAAATAGAGGTTTACAAGGTTAGCAACATATTCCTTACCACACAGGACCTTTACCATATAGGCTTTGCCGCACAGGTATCATGCACATTGGTATTTGTACCTTTTCCACACAGTACCCTACCACGCAGGTATAGGTGTGTGTGTGTTTTTTTTTTTTTAAAGAAACATACATTTTACGTTATTTTTTAAAACCAAAGTGGTTTGGGTGCTGGTAGAGGTAAAGTCCAGTCAACAAAAGTGTATTCAATTGCAGCCATCTTCAGGAGAGAGGAAAATCTGTGTAAAGGTTAAATGGCATCCAAAAGATGACGGTACCACCACGATGGATATTAATTCCAAGATTGTTCAACAAATGGGCTAGTACACAAAAGCAAAAGGTTGACATTACAAGACCTAATTCAGTAGTTAGCAGAAAGTAATTCGTGACCACCTTAGATTTTGAGAATTCATGCCTGGGTGTACCCATTCATCATCACCGTGAATAGGATTCGCATTACAATGCAATACCATTTGGAATAAATTCTGAACTAAGAAGAATCCTCATAAGATTCCTTTTTGGAAATTATTAGTTAAGACACAGTTAACTTCTGTCCTTATGTAAAAAAACGCAAGTATATGAAACTTCTGTTGTCTAAGGTGAGAGGTAGTAACAAACAAGACATTAGTTTTTGTCAACTAATTGGTGTTCACTGAAAATATGAAGAAATCCCTCTATTGAAATGACCTTCTTCTATTCAAAGGTAAACCAGACAATTGATGTAGTTTCCACTTTATGCTTACATTGATATCAAGTACTTCCTGGGAAATTCTAAGATTTCCAACAACATGGATAAAGACATTTAAAAGAGTTGAATGTAAAGAGCCTGCAAAGTAGAACCTGCTCAGTAATTGGATCCCATGTAGACTTTTTTGTGAGTATTTGTTAGCGGGAACGACGACACTAAGGACTTGGCAAGGTAAACCAATCTTACTGAAAATCGTTTTTTCATGACTCGAACACTGTGCTCCATATCATTAGAAATTATGGATTTTCACAATGATTAAGCGATAAATGCTAAATATCAAGGCAGACAACGCAACCACGATATACTGCATCATTAAACTGTTGGAACAAGTAATTAAAGTATGCACAAGCGAATCAGACCTTTATTGGTAAGTATAGGATGTGCTAGCAAGTAGTCTTAAAAATATTCCATGTGTAAAATGTTCTAGTCGTGAGGAAAAGGTAACTAAGCCCGGAACTGCTAGACAATCTCTTTCAGTAGTGGATGGCTACAGAAAATGTATTTTGCTAGAAGAGAACTGACAATTGCCAGTACAATACCTCCGACATCCACTACAAGGGAAACCACAGGCTGTTTGTGCACCCTTCCTGCTCCCTGATTTCACTATTTCATAGGTGGTATGGAAATATAGAAAATCTTTACCCACATTGATTACACAAACGTGGAGGTGGCATGCAGAGGTAATAGTTTGTTTGGTGTTTGAATGAATAATAATTTATTCATTCAGATCTGAAAAACGTTCAGAGAATTTAAACCCCCTAATGATTAAACAAATTGGGCGCTAAGGCCGCATGTCTGTGGCATTCATCGAATTTGGTCTTTCTGAAACAAAGTACTACTCCTTTAGATGGAAAAGAATTGGCTTAGTTTTAGTGCTGCTGTATGGAATCAACGATGTTGTGCATCATTGCTAGCGCAGAATAGCAACAAAAAAAAGAAAGGTGGGGACCCAAGGCTTCTGGAAGCAACACGGGCACGACTGAGGAGAAGCCACTTAGTGTGCGCGTGGAGGGAAGCAACACCCGGTGCGCGGGTGAGGGGGAAGCAATACTGAGGGCATGGGTGGGGGTACCTAAAAGGATGTGAGTGAAGATTGAAGAAAAGCAAACATGATAAAGAGAGCAATTTTTAGCTTGGGAGGAAAGGCACAGGGTGAGAAATCAACATGGGGATTAGAAGCACACAAGGTAGAGTAAATCCCAGAGGGGGAAAGGAGAAGCACACTAGTGAGAAAGAGAAACAAAGAGCATGGAGAGGGGAAAAGATGTATACTAGGGAGATCGCTTGAAAACACATGCACTCTTGCTTAAGACAAAGTGAGCACTGGAACGACAAGCAAAGTGACAGTACTCCAGGGAAAGGGCTTTTGCAAGGAGGACAAAACAAGGAGACAAATGAAAGTGATAGTAAGTTCAACCGATGGTAAGCAATGTGTGGATTGTACTCTTTTGTGTTCTTTTTGAGCCCACAATGTTTTTTGCCACAGACTGCTGTGCTGTCTAGTCGCCCCGACCTACTAATCTTTAGAGTAATTGTTGTTGAAGCCTGAAAAGGAGTAAAATAGAAGTGCCCTGATGCAATGATGAAGTAAATTCTTTAACTTCTGTGCACAAAACTGTGAACGTAGTGCAGTTTGACTCAAACAAGGGAGCCATCGGGAAGGCCTACAAGAAGGATGCCAAGCTGGTCATGGAATACCTTGCCATCTGCGACGAATGTTACATCACAGAAATGGAGAAACTGCTCAATGAAAAAGGGTAAGACAATTGGCTTTGTAGGAAGGTGATTTCAATGCTCGAAACTGAGATGGATTTAACAGTAAATCATGTTGTAGTCCACGGCTGTCAATCAGTAACCTTATTCCTTGTGGGAATATTACCATTGATTCAGTTTAACTATGTAAAGTAACAGATCAATAATGTTTTTAATAATGTTGTTAACTGTTTGCTTGAAAATGCCATGGTTGTATTATAATAGAAATATCACTAAAAGCATGGGTCAACCAAAGCTATTAACTTCCCCCGCAACTACTGAACAAAAGAAAGATGGGTTGGGCCAAGAGTGAATTAAAAAAACTGGCCATGGCTAACAGGGAAGCAAAGGAATTGGAGAAACCATTTTTGCGAGGTTTTGTTATGGGTAAACCATGCCAAGGTATAGGGACCTATTTTTCTCAGATCAATATAGTGTGGGAAAGGTCGCTTGAAACTAGATTTCGGTTGGGCACCATCAGTTGTAATCTCAGTTTCCCGTTTGTCCAGTTCGATCCGAATAGTATCTCTGCATGCCCTCCAGACTCTATTGCCCTTTACTTTATTTTGGACATTTTTATCAACCATTTCGGCGAAGATTTCTCCTTCCTATCCTAAAACATCAGGGTTTTTTACAGTGTAGACCAGCTTTTTATTTTCGCCATATGGCAGCAGACGCTACAGTCTGCCTTGCAGTGGGAATCTTTTTTAAAAATGCAATATTTTGGCATAATTCAGTGAATTTTTAAATGACCAATGTATTTATGATCCTGTTTTTATGCATTGTAATTTAGTTGTATATTATGCGTGTTGATTCTTGTTTTTATAGCTATCTTTTTAAATAACCAAATAAAGATGAATTGAAACTGGAGTCCTAGTTTTATTTTTTACATCCGGCTGCTTGGGAAGTGCTTCTCGTGTAGTCTGTTTTTTTTTTATTTTTTATTTTACTGCAGTGATGATCGGCACGCTGATGTAATTGCAGGAAAAGTGAAAGCAAAACATACCCATGCGTTCATTTTACTTTCACTGAATCCGTGCTCAAGGGGCATAGCTCAGCTTCACGAGCACGGATTCTCACGGGGAGGTATTGTTGGAAAAGGAAGAATTTCCCCTTTCCAATGGTATCTAAGCCCAGTGGACCCTTGACCAAAGGATGTCCCCAATCAGGGGCTACCATTGATCTTGGTTTGATCTGTTTCTGTCGCAGGTACTAGGTCCAACCACACAAGTTTTTAGGTCTCGCCTGCTGATGCGCTTGTGCATTCGAATATAGGGGCTTATCCGAGTTTAACCAAAGTGGGGATTTGATGCAGTGCACAAGCGCTTTTAGGTCAATGCGCAAGCGCAATGAGTTAAAATGTGCGTGTACAGCATCAAATCGCCAGCCATCTGTTCCCCAGCTTGATGCCGCCAGCAGTTCTTCAAAGGATTTCTCCTCCCCTAATTATTCACGGCCGGCCGTGTCTTGTTTTTTTTTTTTTTTACCATAAACACAAATCCGGGCTTTCACGGGCGGGAGGCCGTGTCTCGTTTTTTAAAAACTTTCAACACAACTTCGGGCTTGTCTTTAATAACGCTACCCCCGCCCTCTCACTCGAGCTGCTGGAAATGCCTCCTCTCCTTTCCCATGCTCTGTCACGAGCCTCTGCCCCCCCAGTGTCCTCTCTACCAGCCTCCTCCTTTCCCCAGCGCTCACCCCCCCTCCTCGCTAGCCTCCTATGCAACCCCACTTTCTCACCATCCTCTCCCATGTTGTACTCTTTCCTCCCACTGCTCTCCCTCACTAGCCGCTCCTTTTCCATTTAACTCATCCACTGTTTTTCTTCAGTAGCATTTTCCCGGATCCCTCCTTTTGCACCAACCCAGACCTCCCCGTATCTCCCCCTCCCCAGCCGTCTACTTTAACCTCCATCCCCGCTTCTTGTTTTTTTTATCATCACAAGTGGGGCAATGCTTGGGTGGCAGGATTTATGCCGATTCCAGCAGATTCCAGACTTTTCCATCTTAGAAATGAAAGGGAAATGCGTGATTTCATGCAAAGTTTAGGGTTTGCGTGGCGTTTTGGGTAAACAAAAATCTCATGGAATCCACACAAGACGCACCAAGCTGGACTACTCTAGTTGTCTAATTTTCGAAAATGTGAGCGTTTCTATGTTTCCCTGGGTGCCGTCGGAGTTGGGGCCGGAAATCCACAGCTACCTACTTCTCAAAAAATTGAAAAATGTGAAGTCCATGTTGTGGTTTGAGCCGTCTCCTATTGCGGGCACTAGGCTTGCCCAGACAAGTAAGGTGCCTTTTTTTATTGAAAGACTTGGGGGAATAATAAGTGGAAGGAAGTTTGTGGCTCCCTGCAGATTTCAGAACTTCCCATCACAGAAATGTGAGGACAATGTGTTTTTTTCAGTCAAAGTTTGAGGTTTGCAAGGGATTCTAGGTAAAACAAACTGAGAGCCAGGCAAGTCACCCCATCCCGGATTCCCATATGTGTCTAGTTTAAAAAAAAAAAAAAAAAAAACTTACAGGTTTGCTATGTTTAACTAGGTGCCAGCTGACCTAGGTCCTAAAATCCACAGCTATCCACTTTACACAAAACTGGTCCGTTTTGAGTGGAAAAATGTTATATATCCATGCTGCGGTTTGGGCCATTTACGGCCGAAGGCCCTAAGCCTCCCCACACAAGTGAGGTACTATTTTTTATCAGAAGATGTGAGAGCATAGAATTGTAGAATATTTGTTATTACCAATTGGATTTCGCTACATTTGTGCCTTCCAAATATAAGCCAGTGTGTAAGAAAGAAGTAATTTTAAAACAATGATATGCTCATACGGGTACCCACAAGTTCAGAGATGGACAAATAACCACTCCTCCTAAGCTCCATATCTTGTGCCCATTTCAGAAATGTTTAGTTACCTTGATACCTACTTTTCACCCGATGTGTTTCACTATATGAATTGGTCTATACTCAATGAAAACCATTGTACAGTGCAGCTCTGTTGTTGGCTTTGGGTACTTCAGGTTCTTGGAGAACATAGAAAACCCTGCATATCCTCACAACCAAAACTGGTTTAGCTAGCAATCGTAAGGGCACATTGCTTTTGTAAATCGACCATGCTTACAAAAAGCTACAGATGAAAACATTGTCACAATTAGCTCCAACCCCCCCCCACTCATTTTCAATATTTCTTAATTCAACAGTTATTTTCTTTGAGAAAACCTTGAGGGATCTGACTGGATGCACATGGGCTTTGCACTAGTTTCCACCACAAACTAGAACTAGGAAAATGGGCAAACCCTTTGAAAAATGTTAAAACTGTTGTAAACAGATTAGGTTTTTTGATTCAGCTCTGCATGTTCATGAAAGCTCTGGACATAGTGACCTTAGCACAGCAAAGCCTTCGTTGATTCCATTTTAGCAGGAATAACATACACTATTGTCCAGAGCACTTTTTTGCTGCAAACCCCTAGAAGAAATTCTATTTTACTTCTGTTTGTCAGTTTTATTGATGGATATATTTATTTTAACAGGGAATTCACTATTGAAACTGAAGGGAAAACGTTTAATCTGACAAAAGATATGGTCAGTGTGAAGAGGTTCCAGAAAACATTGCATGGTAAGCATTACTTTTCCAAAGCAGTAAAACCACAAGCAAGTGCCTTAAGGTTATCTTTTTAAGAGAAAATTGCACTGTATCATAGAGCTTTCCTATCTGTGTCTTTGAAAGCTGATAAAAGAACTGCCTTGCAGTTAACATTTCACATTAGGGAAGAGATAATCAAGTTAAATGTTGACCAGTTGTGCCTTCTATAGTAACCATATAGTTTTGTGTTAGATATGAAATGGAGCTTTGTTCTCAAAACACAAATAAAAAATATTTTTTTCCATGAAACTGTACGCACTGCCAACTACTGCAGTTTGAGATTTCAAGAAACCGCTGAGGAGTGTATCGGAGTGATGGCCACTGAACATGCGTTCCGGTTTTCTCCCGCTCCCAACCTTAAGCTACCCAGCTTACTAGCTAAACCTAGTACCACAAACCGCTTTTACATGCTGCATATATTTTGTGCTTTTGATTGCCTCCTCCTTCCACCAGGTGGCACACTCATCATGTTCCTTTTTTTTGAACGGATCTGTGTGATCTTGATCTTTGGTCCGAGGTTCTAACATACTTGTTGCAAATTGCGCACCAACTTTTTGCCAACAGGTATTTTATTTTGCAAACTGACCTTCATACTAATAGCTCAAATAAAGAGTAGCAAAGGCCTGCCTAAATAGGCATGTCCTAATGGTCAACCCCTGTGATTGGCTACGACCACAGAGATGGTGGACTTCAAGAGACAGCAGACCACCATCCCTGTGATTGCATTATTGCATTCTAAAAAGGATTTTTTTTTATACGGTAGTTGCATTTAAGTCCTCCCCCCCCCCCCCCCTCCCCAATCAGTAGCTCCCCTTCCAGAAGGTCAAGTAAAAGATCACTTAAAGCTGGAAGTGTTACCGCATGCAGAGCGGGAGGAATGTAGACCGATACTATATTTGTGGATCATGATTGCCACATATTGTCTCATTCCGCGGATTCATTCTGTTGCTGGTGTTCGTCTGCTTGCTCTTGTCCACGATCCCTGGGGTCTCTGCCCCCCGCTCCCCACCCCCCACCCTGTGGTGTCGTTGATGCCATTCCGACCACCTGGAGCAATCCACTCGTCGACATCCCTCGAGTCAGTCGTGGGCCTCCTCAGGTGTCTCATAGAACCATGTCCTTCCATCCACTACCACAAGCAGTTTCGCCTGGAATAGCATTGAATATTGCAGCTCCCTGTTTCGAAATTCTTTTTTAACCTCCAGGAAGCTCCTGCGATGCTTAGTGACCGCTGCCGAGTTTTGAATGCATAGCGGTGGGGCCACCCTTGCCGTTTGCAATATGGCATCCCTGTCCCAGAAATTGAAATACGGGCCAGGATGGGTCTAGGGGGGCCCCACCTTTGGGCTTAACCCCCGGTACCCTGGGCGCTCTTTCAACAGAGAAAAAGGTTGAGTCCTCTGGGTTGAAGTCTGGTTTTTATGGGTTCTTCCACGTACAGGTCCATGGACGGGTCCCCTTCGTTCTCGGGGACTCCCATAATTCTAACGTTGTTGCGACGAGAGCGTCACTCCTGATTATCCAGTTTCACCGCCATGAGTTTGTCTGCCTCTAATTGAGTGACCTTTTTGATCAGGGCGGTGATATCCTTAGTAAGAGATTTCGTCACTTGTTCAACTTCTGTCACCCTGGCGGTCATCTTTTGGAAGTCTGCCCACAGGAAAGATACTTCAGTGGATATCGACCCCACCGTCGATTGTACCTTGTTAAGAGCAGACATTATATCCTCCAGCGTTACCTTGGCCGCCCCCTCTTCTTCCGGGGCCTTGTCTGTGAGACCATTACTTTTGGGTAGCGCGGGGAAGTCTTTCGCATAGGCGTACTTATCTAATTTGACCAGCAAAGTCGTGCGTGGGCCTCAGCCTCCCATCCTTGCCCCACTAGTGTAGCGCCAGTCTGTACACGCCGCCGCCTACCGCGAGACCTTCGGTCCCGCGCGGTCTGAAGGTTTTCCCGCTGCGCCCCAAAAAGTTTGTAGCGTCTGTGACTGTTAGTGCAAGGTCAGGGATACTGCTTCTAGATTGCTTTGATGTTGTTCTCCCTGTGTTTCCCTTTCCTTACTCTCTTGGGGGGGGGTCGTCAGTTTGCGGGTCCGGGTGCGCCTCTGCTTGTGGCCTGCAGTGGTGATATATGCCTGCGGGCTCTTCTGGTATTGGTGCCAACAAACAAGTCTTTTGGAGTCCCTGGGCCGTGGTCCCCTTGATTTACTGCAGATACACAGCCTACTGGGGGCAGTCCTAGGTGTCAGCTGAGTCTTCGCTGAGGCGAGGTGGGCGCCGTCCGCCCCTGTTTCAATCGCTTGGGCGGGCCCTTGCCGCAATCAAGGTCCCGGGTTCTGTGCGGCCGGGAGGCTGCACCCCGCTGTTCGCTATTTTGGACACAGAAAGTGGTAATGTTGTGCATGAGCAGGGCCGCGGACGCACTCAGGCGGGCCCCGCTGCTCCTTAGGTGCCGGCTCCCACCACGCTGTCGCTCCCGCACTCCCTGTCGCTTGGGCACACCGTGCTCTGGTTCCCTCGCGACGTTACCTGGAATCTCTCTTCGTGGGCCTAAATCTTTGGTGTGCCCCCGGGGCAGCACTGGCCCTGAAGCAAGGCAGGCAACTGCTGGCTTCTCCGCCCTCGACCCTGCACTTCCTCAGAGCCGTCCACGCCTCTGCTCGCCTTGCCCCGCCTTTGCCAGACAGGTTTTCTCCGCAATATAGTCCCCTGCCGTTGCCACACCAGTAGCCCATCCCTTTCTTCGCGCTCTCCCCGGCGCGCCGATTGTCAGATCGGTCGGTGAGTTGGATCGAACGACGCTCCACACTTTCCGTTCCTGGCATGTGTCTTTGGGATACGATCAGTGACCGGATTTTGTGGCGGATTAATAGGGGACTCTACGCCTCCCTCGGAGCTCCTCTAATCTGCGGCCATCTTGTTTGGCTGCAAGCCACGCCCTCTGAGAAACTCTTTCGTACATGCAGATCTATGAAGACCCCAAACCGCGCAAGTTGTTCAAACTAATTTTTCTGTGGTCAGGTGAAAGAATAGAAGTAGAAATAGGGGTTAGGCTGTGGTACTAACCACACAATCTTTAAGTAGACAAGCAAAGCACACTTACCAAGGGACCTTATTTTCCCGCATGGAGGTTTCCCTAACTGGCGAAACCCAAATAATTTTTTAATTAATCTATTTGTGAATGGAAATACTGGTGGTACAGCCATCTTTGCCTGGTGCAAGGCTGTGTTTTGGCCAGATCCAGTTTTCAGGGAACCAATCGGATGTTTTGCCTTAAGATGGCAAATCCTTACGTATTCCCAATGCTACTTTGAACGTTTGCTGTCAAGGCCAATTTCCTTTAAAAGTTAAGGTGTTGTAGCTGGCTTATACCATGGGATTGAGCCGGTCTCTTCTTCTTAACTTGATGGTGCAAGCATGCTCATGGAGAGGTCAGGCACTTCTTGCTCCATTGAGTCATTTGGTTGGCTAAGCCTTGCTCTGCTTTTTAGAGTATTGCAGCATAGACTCAAGCTGATGTCCTCATTTGGTTCTCTTCAGATCTGTCAAAGCCTGACAGGACCCACCTTTCTACTGACTCCTCTGGGATCATGTGCTCAGTGTAAATAGTAGTGGAGAGTAAGCAAGATCCTTTTATTAAGATGCTCAGGAGGGCAGCATTCATCAGTCTGATATCTCATTATATGTCACTGGCACACAGGTGCTAAAGGATGAGACACTGGACGCCAAAATGCTGGCAACAGCTGTCACAGATTTAGTATGTGACCACAGCATTCCTCTCTCTCCAGGCCCTTGAGAGTGAGACCAGTGCTCTTACAGTCTTCCTCTCTGACAGGCAGTAGCTCTGCAATATCTCATCAGGGCCCGCTTCTGCTTACATTGAGCTCTTTGGGAGTGGGATCTCATTTGAGCCTACCCTGTCTGGTAAGGGTGGTACGACAGACAATTTGCGCTACCCAGAGCACACCGGTATGACTCAAACCAAAAATGAGCATGAGTTGGAATTCCATTTCGGATTTAGCCCCAAGATGAAGACCAGGATTCATGTCCACAACGCATGGACAGGCTGTGGTTCCTTTTTCGCTCACCCCAGTAATAGCGTTTGTATCTACACCGATACAGTCAATCGTTAACAGTGCTCCATCATGACACCAGTGGTGCTGGTACCTATACCCATAGATGCCCGCAATCCAGTTCCAATCTCTTTGACAACTCGCACCTACCCAATCCAAACCATCCACTAATCTGCCAGCATGCACAAAGCTAAGTAAAGTGAAAAAAAAATCCATACATTGATGAGGCTGGTACAAATAATTGTAAATTGCCCCCAGGACTTTCATTCCTGGCAGGAGTTCTTCAGGACCTCTGAGAACGAAGCTCACCCCCTGGAGATTGAGGGCATCTGTCAAAGTATTGAAGACCAGGTCCTCAAGCAGCAGTGCTTGCCTGTTCAGTAAGGGGCGGTATAGTCAAACCCACCGACTGCACACATAGCCAACCCCTATGAATATACTCAATTTGAGTTATGGGAAACTGTCATGCCCTTTGATTAAGTGAGTAACAAGTTGTTTGATTTGTGCATATGTGTAAAGAGCTTATTTATTGACAACTTGTATTGCACATGAGCTGTTCCACTGTTGTAGCATGGAAAAATGGCCAGGATTCCAGTTGACTTTGGGGCTCTGGCTCCTGTACACCTCACCCTATCACAGAGCAAGTTGAATCTAGTCCCGCCCTCTTTTTCCCCCTGAAACATTCTGTGCTGCGGGTCAGTAACTTTTGGCAGGATGACAACCTGTGTCGAAGAGATGGGCAAGAGGATTCACTATTGGACAACAGTGAAGAAATTCCATAGATCGATGTCTCAAGGGACTTCTCCAGTCTGGGTGCAAAGGAATGTCTCCGATTGAAAAAGTGCATTATAGTTTGAGACCCAGTATCTGGTCTGAAAGAACTGTTTATAGAAGCAGAAAGCAAAGCAGAGCAGGCCTCACCCATAGAAATACATTGCGGCTTGGCTCATCTGGTACCGGTATACAGTTCCCCACCAGGCCCGTCCAAATCACTGGTTAACCCCTTCGCTGTGGGGGATATTCCCCCGCTGTGCTGGGGGGGAGGGGGGCGCGCACAGCGCTCACATGCTCATGACGAGCTGAGCTCGTCATGAGGCACGGCGCTCCTGTGCTCATTATGAGCTCAGCTCGTCACGGCCACACCCGTTCCCGTGGAACGCTCAGCACAGCAGGGGAATTATCCCCGCATGCGAGCGTTCCACAGTTCATGACGAGCTGAGCTTGTCATGAGCACCGGAGCGCCGTGGCTCATGATGAGCTCAGCTCGTCATGAGCATTCAAGGGGTAAATAGAGCACTACCCCGTGCGCACCGGGAGAGCTATCACGCCGCTCCGGTGCCTTGAGTGAAGGTTTCAAGCCGGTGTGAAAATTGCCGGGAAGCCTCACAGCGGCGGCGGAAGCCCAACCCCCCGGGCCCAGGGGACGCAACATGGCGGCCGCTATCCCGATACTTGACTGAGACCCGCAGCACCCAGAGTTATCCAGCTGGCCGTCTGTGAGGGGCAGTGCGCCGCTGAGGACAGAGGACCCAGCGGAGCAGAGGGCCAGAAGCTGTCCCCAAAATCGACGGTGCAGTGGAATAGACAGCGTCCAGACGACCTGCGACGCGTGAGCAAGCCCGCCCACTCACCCACCTGATTAATGGAGCCTGGCCCGGAGGACTTGCAGTGTAAGTGAGCCCGACCTGGCTGAGGAATTCGAGTGCGGAGGTTCGACGTGGGGGGGGGGGGCCTGGCTGCCGGTGCGCGCCTTCCCCCCCTGACTCTAAATGGCAGCCACTGGGGGATAACGAAGACGCGAGCAACGGGGGTTGGTGACTCTCTGCGAGCCTCTGCCACCGCTGTGTTGCTGGAGGGGGAGCAGCAGGGGGAAATAGCAGCAATGGACCACCGGTAAGGAGCGGTGGGTCTCTCCTTTCTCTGTGATTTGAAGCGCACTAGCACCTTATGATGCCTGACCCTAAAATGGCCGCCCTTCACCCCCAGTCTGTAGCACCATAGCAATACATGGGGGCTGACTTTAGACACTCTTTCCACAGCATGGGACCCTGGTGGGGGCCCAGAAGCCCACAGTGAGTCTTCGTTACGGGGATTGAACCCACCAGCGCCTAGAGTAGGCTCGCCGGGGACAACGGCCTCTTGCGCTATGCGGGGACGGGGGTGGTGCTACTCCTGCAGCGGTCCCTAAAGAGGAAAGTCGCATGGCCGGATTTTGTGCTTGACACAGGGCCACATGATTACCCACATACCGCACTCTCATCCAGAAGAGGACTGATCATGCCCCCAAATTCCATGGGGCCAGAACTTTCCTGCCGGGTCTGACCCACGCGACTTACTGGTTCTTCCAGACGCCATCTGGAGAGGCCCCTGCCATGAGCGACTGGCGGTACGGTGTGGAGGGGAGCCTCCTACTGTCTCCACGAGTTCAAGACGCCCCCCGACAGCAGTGCGAGAGGAGCCCTATGCCTCCCAAAATAAACAGCCTTCTAGAGTCTCCACCTTCTTCTCCCCGGCATTCAAGGGGCCAACGAGTTGCCATCCTAAAGTCTCCCAGGGAGCCATGGCGATCTCCAAGGAGGAACTGCTGGCCACTCTCAGGGAGTTCAAGAAAGAACTCCCGGACGGCATCAAGCAGAATGGAGGAGGCCCCTGGCTTCAACAGAGGAGATCAGGTAAACCCCCGGAAAGTTGACAACCCTGAATCGGCGTGACTTCTCTACAGGTCTCCTGGGTCATCCCTGTGTCAGCGGCGTCCGGGCGCACACACAGCCGCCGAACATTGAACGCCATAACTGGCCAAGCCACTGAATTCCACTGATGTCTTAATCTACGAGATAACCATCAGGCCATAGCGGTGGAATTTTGGTTCACCCCAGTTTTTTTGCTCGTAATGGGATTTTCTGTGATTGAGGTTCTCACCGGGCATGATGTTGCACCAAGTTGGACTGGGTCTACATTTTTATATTGGACCTTGTCTTTTTTTTTTTTTTTTTTTTTTGCTTTATGGTGTCACGGTCCCTGTTTTTATCAGCCACTATCTAAACTTTGGAACCTCCATGACTGGGTGGAGGGGGGGGGGGGAGGGGGGGGGGGGGCTTAACCTAATTAGCCAGGGAAGGATGTCCCATGGCAGGGTTAAACTGATTATCATGGAACGTTGAGGGGCTGAATTCACCTAACCAGCGGCAACAGATCTGGAAGTTCCTTCGGGATCATCAGATCACTATCGCTGCCCTCCAAGAGACATATCTTCCCAGCAAAGAGGAACACCGCTTGAAACATAAGGCATACCCTCAGATTTACCGTACCTCGGCACATACCAAACACATGAGTGGCGCTTCTCTTTCACTCTTCGATCCCATTCCTACACCAGGCTACCCGCACGGACAAGGAAGGGAGATATGATGGTCAAGGGGGAGCTGTGAGGAGGAACTTACATCGTTGCCACACTTTACGCCCCTAACACAGGCCAACACGATTTTCTCAATACCTTTTTCTCCACCTTGGGAGGCTTTACCAGTGGGGATATCATCCTGCTGGGGGACTTGAACTTAATTTGGGACCCAACGATGGACATGTCTCAGTCACAGAGCGGCAGGGGGGGTCTTCAGTCAACCACTCCAAGCAATGATACAGGGCCTGGGACTAGTGGACGCATGGAGATCTGCACATCCCACAACTCTGGATTATTCTTTTTTTTTCCCCTCTTTTTTTTCCCACTCACACAGGACGTACTCCCGCATAGACCATGCCTTCTTGAGCCAGTCCCTTCTTCCGAATGTGGTGGGAACCCGGTTCCACCCGATTTGCCTCTCAGATCATGCGCCCTTTGAGCTGACCCTTGACTGGCCCGCTCCCCGCTCCAAATTCGCTAGATGGTATTTCCCTAATTACCTGACTCTGGATAGGCTCCTTCGAGACGAGCTCAGGCAAGCCATCACAGACTTTTTTTACTGCAATGACCCAACCCAGACCTTGCTCGCCAACAATTGGTATGCCTTCAAGGCAGTCATCAGGGGGAAGAGCATGGAGCTAGATGCGGCGATCAAAAAGCAACACATGGGAGAACGCCTTCTTCTGGAGAGCAAACTTTGCTCAACTGAAGAAGACCACAAAACCTCCCCCTCGCTTCAAACACTAAGCAAGGTCAAGCAAGTGAGGGTAAAACTCCAAGCAATATACACAAATGGGGTCGAAAAGACTCTTGCGCCTACAAGCGCGCAACTATGAGGGTGGAAACAAGGTAGGGGCCTTACTGGCACGCCAATTACAGATCGGGCAAGTAAAGAACTACATTCAAAGAGTGGAGGGGGTGGGGTATCCCCACACCAGAGTGAGGCAGACGTGGCGAAAGCCTTTGGAGACTTCTAACGCTACTTCTATACGGCTGATCAACCTGATCTGCAAACACAGGACCAATACCTGGACGGTCTCTCCGTTCCGCAAGTACCAGCCTCCACCAACAATGCGCTAAACAACCCCATATCCGCTGAAGAGATCCAAAAGGCGATTGACCCGCTTAATCTCTCCAAAGCACAGGGCCCGGATGGACTGAACGCTCCTTCGCTCCGGACCTCGTTCCCCATCTAGTCACTCTTTTTATCATGTCCCCTCTACTCGCCAAGTAACATCCTCAATGGGTGATGCCCTGATTGCCATTCTCCCCAAACCGGGGAAAGATCCCACACAATGCGCTACAGACCGACTGTTCTTCTCAAGCTGTCTGCTTAGCTGTACTCCAAGATTTTGGCCACCTGTCTGGAACATATTATGCCGTTCCTGGTACAAGTTGACCAAGCAGGTTTCATCAAAGGGAGGCAAACCCATGACAACTTGAGACAAATAGTCCACCTGATTGAAAAGGCACAACGGAAGGCAATACCCATGGTCCTCCTCACGCTGGATGCGAAGAAGGCCTTTGATCGGGTGGGGCAGAAAGACAACACCTATTTAGGCATAAAGCTCACTCCGAAATTGGAACACCTCTACAGGGCAAATTTCCCCCCACTGCTGCATCAACTTCTGGCCGACTTTGCCAGATGGAGGGCAGCTTACCTCTCATGGATAGGGTGCATAAACACAGTTAAAATGAATGTCCTGCTGTGACTACTTTATCTTTTCCAGCGCCTCCCAATCTCGGTGGAGAAGACACTCTTTTCTTCACTTAATTCAATGGTTATCAAATTCATCTGGCAGGGACAGCGGGCCCGGCGCTCCATTCGCATGATGACTAGGTCAAGGGATGAGGGGGGGACTGGCTCTTTCAGACTTCCAGGGCTACTACAGAGCAGCTCAATTGAGGGTCATAACTGAATGGTCTTTGCGGGAGTCCTACAAGCACTGAATTAATCAAAAGGGAATGGACACTGGTGTCTACTAAACCGTCGGTTAGTCTTTGAAAAACCTCATAGACAGCCTGATTTAGTCGATGCAGTGTATCTTTTATCCGCCCCGTCAGGCGTCATGGCATATTCATAGGGTAGTCAAATAACGTGCGGTATGCCTGCCTCACCCGAGGCTACCTCTGGTCCAGGTAGAAGTGTCCAGAAATAATAGGAAAGGGAAAAATATAAAAACAGTGTGTCACCCAAAAAGAATTTTTAGTGAAAAGGTTGGCACTGTTGTTAAAAAATTCGATATATATGTAATCGGGCAACCATCTAGTTGCTAAATACACACTGAGCACTGATGAGCACAAAATGTTTGGAAAACGCTACTAAAACCCACAAAAAATAACCATTGGAAATAGGACAGTCTCGTAATGAACATTTAGTTCTCTGGACTTTGGGATTTATGGTGTTTTTCCTCAGTTTGTTGCTGCAAATCCTGCATGCACACCCTTATGACTTGATATGTGTTTGCATTTATGTTAATCTCTAAAAAAGAAGAATGGATTTTGCAATTACGTGTCCTTCACTATTTTTTTATTTCTATTTTAGTTGAAGAAATCGTACCAAATGTGATTGAGCCTTCCTTCGGTCTCGGTAGAATTATGTACACTGTGTTTGAGCATACATTCCATGTCCGAGAGGGTGATGAGCAGAGGACGGTAAGTATTGAGGCTATTCGTCCATCTTTAACCCATGGAATGTGGTTGCTTTTTATATCACGTATTTGCTGCAGCATATAGAAACACATTATGGGATAGCCTGGTCATGTAGCAGTGCTTTTGCTAAGGCATTGGTCACCTGGATTTCCCTCTTTGCTGAAGTTAGGTATGCCTTCACAGCAGCTACTAATTTTGAACATGGCATTTCAAAAAATATTGCTAGACTTCAGAGTT
The DNA here is from genome assembly GCF_964263255.1 of Lissotriton vulgaris. NCBI lineage: Eukaryota > Metazoa > Chordata > Amphibia > Caudata > Salamandridae > Lissotriton > Lissotriton vulgaris. The sequence goes on from NW_028243987.1 coordinate 106,323, forward strand.
TTACATTATTTTTATTAGCTTATCTTGCTTTCCAGTGCGAAGGGTTCGAACCACAAATTCCTACCGAGGTTGAAGTGATTTCATCCTGAAATAGTGAAGTTGTTTGTAGTTCATTGTGTTGCATATGAGTTTTTTGTTTATATTTCTATTGTCTCTGTGATGGGCTTGATGAGCTCGTAAAGAATACATTAGAAGTTGGACAGTGGCCCTCTCATGGATGGAGTGGATAGGTATTTTCGGATGCCACCTCTTATACGGGTCCCAATCTCCGACAACAAATCACCATTTAAACAAAAACAACTGAACACGATTATTTAACAATACGGTAGAACAAGACTCTTGGTAGCGAATGAAATCGTGCCCTCCCTTCTCTTACAAATGCTCTTCTTCTTTTCCAGTACTTCAGCTTTCCTGCGATTGTGGCTCCGTACAAGTGCTCCGTCCTACCTCTAAGCCAGAATCAGGAATTCGTGCCTTTTGTCAAAGAACTCTGTAAGTTTATTTAGTCAAGCATACAATTATGTGGTGTGATTTTTCAGAGCAGCCACCAGGTGGCAGTCTCTACTCGTTCAAGTATTTTGTGGAATGATATAGTTACCCTTCTTGCCTGCATTTAGCATGCTCTCTTTGAAGCCACTTCGCTAGGACACTGTAATGGAAGTGACTTTAATTGATGCCTGTGAATTCCTAGACCAGGGAAACAACTTCGTGCTTAGTAGAGTTTTTGCTGTTTATTAATGACTTACTGTTTTTAGTTAACTCCGTGGTTTACTAATTAAACTTTGTATTAAAAGTTTCAACATTCAAAAGAAATGCAAAAGAAAATAAATGATGTTCCATCATTATTACCATCAACACTTAAACAAGTCTTAAACAACCCGTAAATACTAACACCTCAATTAGTATAATTATTAACGTACATCTTCACAAACTTCAGTTTAATACTAGGACAAGTGAAAAATACATAGTGCATTTGCAGTTAGCCATAATCTGAACATACCGGCTGCAAGTGGCAGCTAAAGTGACTCTTATTTTCCCCGCCGATGCGTGCTGTGCCTCCCTTTACTGCAGATGCCCGACTATTCCCATGATGACAGGCAGATGCTGGGTAAGGTGTCTGGGATAATACAGAGGACAGACCAGCAAGAATGCAGGAAGGTTGAAGATCAGTGGGGTTGGCACGTATGCACTTTCCTATGGAGGTGGGAGGGCCGAAGTAGGGTATATGGAGGTTGTTGGACTTGGCCCTTTCTGCAGGATCAACCCCAAAAGTTTTGCTTCACCCTCCTGTTTTCTGGACCAGTTGTTGACTTTTAAGACTCTTCTCACTTTGCCAGTGCTGAAGTGCTTGTGCTCTCTCCCCTAAACACCTAATTGGCATATTTTGTTTACATTTAAGTCTCTTGTAGAGTGGTAGACCATATATCCAGGTCCTTTAAATTAAATGCCATTTGTAGGCTTGCATCACTTATTGTGCCACCAGCTTTAGTAGCCCCTTTAAACATGTCCTAGGCTTGCTATTGCAGCCTGGGTGCAGTTTTAAACTACCAATTTGACTTGGCAATATAACCCCCTTGCCAAGCCCTAAACTCCCTTTTTATTGCATATGTCACCCCTAACGTAGACCCTCGAAAGTCCATAGGGGAGACCCTCCCCTTGTAATTAAAAGGTTGGACATTTACTTTCAAGTTTTATATGCCCTGGTAGTGAAAAACTCCTAACTTCGTTTTCCATTACTGTGAGGCCTACCGCTCCAGTAGGATAACATTGGGTTGCTTTATTACATTTATTAATTGCTGATGTTTGTTTTGGAACAGGTAGAATGTTCGCCACACAATAGAGGGTTTAGGTGTTCCTGTATGGGCCATCAACTGGCAGGATAGTGGGACGGAGCTTAGACACAGCCCCACTTGCAGCTGCCTTCACACAAAGGACTTTTCACACTGTATTGTTTTGTTTGTAAACAGGGCAGGGAAGGCAGGAAACTTAAAAGGGAATTCTCTAGAAACTTCTCCTACTTCAAAGTGGGCTCCAGGTATAAATATTGGACCCCCAACCCGATTCTTAAGTGCACATCTGGACCTCCATTTGACTGCTTGCTTCTCTGAAAGGATGACTGTGACTTTGCTATCCTGTTGCAAATATCAAAAGAAGGGAGGTCTCCTTGGCAGTCCAATTAGGGACAAGGAGGATTAACATTAAACAACTAAAAAAGTCCCGATGTTCAGTCTGATACACCCCTCGTAACTCAAGAAACCAAAATCGATAACAACCACATTATCAAGAGAATATATAATTTTAAACATAGAATAAAAACAATAAATTCAAGAAAACCGTTTTAAAAAATTGAACAATTTATTTCAAAGTTGATAACTTTGAAATTTGTAATCTTAAATGTTCTTCATGTGTATTGCCACTTTTTAATTTATTTTTTTAATTTATGGCACTGCATTGCTGTTATCAAACATTTAATTATATTATATGTGATAAGTTGTTCAATTTTTTAATAGTTTTCTTGAATTTATTGTTTTTATTCTATGTTTAAAATGATATATTCTCTTGATAATGTGGTTGTTACCGATTTTGGTTCCTTGAGTTACGAGGGGTGTATACAAGAGGTCCGTTCATAGACTGAACATCGGTACTTTTTTAGTTTAATATTTGCTATCCTATTGGCCTGCTGCTTAAGTGAGAAGGACTGGACCTGCATCTTGAACCCAAGACGACAAGAGTGAATCGAATTGCCAGCTGGCTGGCCTCCTGATCAGAAGCCCCTGGGACAAAACAGGCTCCAACCATCTTGAACCCAGCAACTGGACTCATTCTGCTGTGATTCTTGTCCCCCAAGTGGTGCCATCAAAGTCCTGGACCCTTGGAAGTGGACCTGGTGGTGCTTTGCCAGCCCAGCTATTTTCCCTCTCCTAAGCGCAATTTGGATCATTATAAGGTGAAATAGAGAAGCTTAGCGGCATGTAAGAATTTGTTTTAAAAAAGGAAATATTTTCAGAGATGTTGTGGTTCTCCTTAACCCCTAAGTTTTTTAGTACATATATGCAAAGCTGAATATTTCGTTTTTATGCTTTCTGTTATGTGTGCTATTTTCTGTTGACTGTGATAACTCTTCTGTCCAGTTTTTCTTTTAAAATGCATTGTTTTGATCTGTTCTATCTTAGCTTGCACTTTCCTTCTCCTTTTCCAGAAATCACACAGCAGCACCCGCTTTTGGGTTTGAAACTACTGGTTAAAAAAAGTATATTCATTTACCCAAAAGAACTGTGGTAAAAGCAACACGTTTTGAAGCCTGTTGGTGATACTTGCAGGTTTACTTTGAAAGAAAAAGTAATAAATGCATCTTGCTATGATATTCCGATTTTCATAGCTTTCTTTTTATTTATCCAAAAAAAAAGAAATTATGATTAATTTTGTGGTGAGAGTTCTGAAATATCTGATCTGTCTTTACATGAGCATGAATCGGTCATTAGTCTGTGCGTGCTCTGTGAATCTAGGGTAGCTACTGTAGTGAAGGCTCTTTTGTATTTAAATGAGAACAACTTTTTTGTACACATCTACTTTGCATGTACCCAACAGTTAGTGCTAATTATTGAGTAAATTAAACAAAGCGCCTCGCATAGTGCTCGGCCCCACAGAACTTAACGGGTACGTTCTGGTGCACTACAGCTCGGGCTCACTTTTTTTAGGCTTCTGTTCTTATAAACTGTGCCCTCTGTTTTGAACCTTTGAATCGCTTCTGCATATTTTCTGTGGGAATATTGATGGATGCAAGATGTATCGTATGAAAAGGGCATGTGAATGTCAACAGTGTTTTGGAGGGCATCTTTTTTTGGGTGCTGTGAAAGGAGATCGATATCACAGCATTTAAGTTACTTCTTCCAGTGTTTCCCAAGATACAAATTTAGAGGTATGATATGGGGTAACTAAAATTGTACTAGGGGCTGCCAGATAAAAATCCACCAGCAAAAATCACACAGCACTGCTGCCATGGCTCGAAGGAGACGGAGCAGTCCAATGCAAAAATATGTTTTGTTCATAGGACATTGGCCAAAGCCCCGATGCTGTTGCCATTGCTCATATTACACAGGACCAAATGGAAGGTGAAATATTTAGTCTTAGATATATTTTGGATTCCTAAAAAACAGCATATTGAACCAAATGTAAGCACCATGTTTTAGCCCACTGCATGAAGACTCTATAGTAATTGTGTTGGCACTATATAGGGATCATTAACATTATGTAGCCTGATTATAGTTGTTTTCTAGACCTCTTGCCCACAACCTGTACAGAGTAGAGTATTATATCTAGTGTGTGCTAGTGTGCGTCTATTGTTCCTTAAACAAGCGTATCCTTTTCTGTGTATGTGCAGTGTTCCATCACTCTGCTTTTAGACTAGCCTTCTGTTGCTTAAGGCTCATTTTGGTATTTTTTATTTGACAGCTGAAGCTTTAACCAAGCATGGAGTCTCCCACAAAGTTGATGATTCCTCTGGGTCCATTGGCAGACGCTATGCTAGAACTGATGAGATTGGCGTTGCATTTGGAATCACTATTGACTTTGACACAGTTAACAAGACACCTCACACTGCTACTCTGCGGGACCGTGACTCGATGCGACAAATCCGAGCTGAGGTATTGTTTGACTTTGCTCTTTAAATCCTGTACAGATCTTCGGCTGTGTATTTTGTTTTACTTGTCTGATTTGATGCCTTAAATTACATTGGTTTAATTTTGTATAAATGTATTATTTGGTTAAATGAAAAACATAGCAAGGAACCATCTCTCTCTCATTGGGCGTTCTGGTTGGTACCACCATATATGGCAACTTTACGGCTCATATTCGATAGCGAAATTAGATAGGAGGAAAGCCGCCTTAGGATTTGTTGATGGCCACCTTTCCTGAACACGTTGTATTTTGACACCTTCCTCATATAAATATGGTTTGCCACAGTTCAACAGTGTAATCCTGTGCATTGCACAAATTAGGAACTTTTGAAGAATAACTTTGAAAAGCAGAAACCTGCATGGTCTTATTTGTTGTTTACCTTCCTGATTCTAAGTGAAAATCATGTTTTAGAGCAGTACTGCATGAACCATTGGTTTGAATTTACATATTGTCTTAGCATTTGTATTTTACCTTTGCTGCAGGCAATTAATATATTCTCAGGCAAATGTAGACATAGCAGGTTGTAGCAGCCCAGTCTTTAAAACATTAACAGATGAAGTTGGCTGAAACACAAGTTCCAAGAAACATGTAAAGAAGCATGTTGAAGTTACTGCATTGATCTGGTGATCCTGTGCTAGTTGGGGGAGTCATCACAAATCGGGCACTGCCAATCTTTGTCTTTGACTTTTTGAATACTAGAAAATGGTGAATCAAATGGGTCTAAATAGTGCTGAGGCTGGTATGAATTTCTTCATGGAGGGTGAGTAATATCTACAATTCCTTTTCCGGCAGACAAATAGTTGTTCAATCAGTGCCACGTTAGTATTGAAGCCAGTATCTTCAAATAGACATTGTATTAATTAATTAACTGGGTGAAAAGCAATGAGCTACCAGCCAACCTGTGAAGAAGTGCTATTTTAAGAATTGAAAGTTTCCTTTGTCCTACAATTCGTGGACTAAGTTAATGTAAAGTATTGTAGCACTAAATCTAATGTACCTAGGTGGCTAGTCGAACTGGATGGATGGATGAATGGTCTAGAAGACAACTGACTGTCCTAGTAAAATGTATTAGGACTTTTACCAGGACCCCTGACATTTAGCAACTTTGAAATACAGTAGAACCATGAAATGAATCCTATTAGCTGATCACAATGCCGTAGGAACCATTTACTATGGCATTGCAATCGGCCCTTCCGTGTGAGAGAATCATGAATTCTACATTTCCAGTATAGATTTGGAGCTTAAACTTGGATTCTGGGTCGAGAGTTTGTCAAGCAGTGAGGAGCTTTTAAACTTGTTCAGTTTTGCCACTTCAGTAGTCTACTTCTGGACCAAAATAGAGAGATAATAGTTTCATACAGAAAAATAATTGATTAGAATACAAACGGTTCTCTGAAAACTATAAAGGTGATTAAAGGCGCTTTTTTCTGCTGGATAATTATAACTGCAGATTTCTCATCTTTAGGATATTCTCCAGGTGCGAGACTGGATCTGGAAACTTTTCCTTGCAGTGCTCCCTTGCGCTACTAGGTGGTGCTGTGCAGCTCCTGTGTTGATTTCGTTCCGTACTGTAAGTGACGGAGCGGATGTTCAAATAAGCGTCACTCGTGCGCCAACGCCTCTTCATATATTTCAGTGTCCTTCAATGGGTATCCAGAGATGCGCTCCCAGTTTTGTAATTTTTTTGGGTGCCTCTCAAATACTGATTCCACTGTGCTAGAGAAATGTCCCTGCCAAAAATGACCATTTAAAACCATGCCGTGAGTACAGAAAGCAGATGTCTGCATGGAACTGTACAAGGTGTGGTTTTGGTGTTTGAGCTCAGGGCACGGCTCTAAATCATCTGATGAGTGCGTTGTGTAAGGCCTGCTCACAATACGGGTCGAGGGTGCGGATCCACTCCTGCCCCCAAGACTCCTCTCGTGAGAGGTTCTCACCGTGATAGAAGTCATTCAGTAAATTGTAATCCAAGTCTAAGAAGCAACTTAAAGGAAAGTGATATTTAACCCAGGCCTCAAAAAATCTACATGCCCACCCGAAATGGCGAGCCAGATTTGATCAGATTGAGTTTATTTTAGAACCTACTACTCCACTCTGGGTAGTGAACCTAAGCTAGAAAGGAACAGGTGTTCTGTTCATTCAGAAAGCGAATGAGCAATAAAGATTTCATTTATTATTGTATTTATCTCGACACATTTGCTGTCTGCTCAAGGAAAGAGGTCACGTCAGTTTGTCGTCTTACTTATTGCTGCTTGGAAAATGGGGTATATTTTTCATTTTCTTACTACAGTTGTAGGTTTTTGTCAAGTGAGCTGCCTGAAGATGTCAGTTTGTTTTCTAACACATAACATTTAAATAGCCTGTAAGTGAATATTTCAGAATATATCAGAAATCATATTTTTTTGGTAATTTGTTAGGGTAATGCACATTAAGATTTAAACCGGTTTAAAACAATTCAGAACACTTTACTTGGTGAGGTGCAAATGACACACATTTGCAGAAATTTGATTTCCAAACATTGTTTGTACACTGCATAATTTAATCCGTAAAACCGCATATGAGTAGGTAATTGTGTGGCCACTTCAATGTAAAATCTGTTGATTGCAAATGACAGTGTGCTAACATTTCATGCTTTAGTTAAGTATTTATTAAAAATTATAGTTTTTAAACGGGATTTAAGTAAAATTCCTGCCCCGCCCTGATGACAATAGGGTTAAAGAAAAAGAGGCAAGTCAGGGGTCGTTTGTGTCCTATATGTGGCTATATTTGTATTTAAAATTGGAACAAACGTTTAGTCCATTGAATCAAACAAGTGTTTTTTTTGTACTGCAGGCATGCTGAAGTTGCATATTTGAAGGCGCTCTCATATGTGACAATAAAGAAAATGGCTTATCAGTGAATTAAAATATTTGCCCACAATCTCATCATTTGAAACAGTTTATGGGTCAAGAGAATTCCAATTAGGTTGAGTAGATTATTTAAGTCACTAGACCTGCAGGTCTGGTAACCATTTTATGATTTGTCAAGGCCTGAACTTAACCTCATTCTGCCAGTTTCCACCTAATAAGAAGTAGCAAGGGTGTCAAAGTTCCACTTCTCTTGCTTCCAATCTGATATTGAGAAGAAGGTTCTGCTGTTGGTCCTGATGTGCTCAGAGTTCATCAGGCCATTAGCAAGACTATAGCATGTTGAGGCCTTTAAGGAATCTATGCTGTGTATATTGTGCACTCTTTTGTCTCCCCACGGTGGGCCATTGGGCCCCAGTGATCCGCAGGAGCCTGCAGTCGTGTTATTGCCAGCAGATCCATCATTGGTGATGAGTGAGCCCCTGGAACCCACTTGTGGTTCTGCACTAATTCCAGTGCAGACTTCCATTCCTTTTCCAAGACCTGGGTGGATCACTTGCCTATTGATGCCAGTACTGAATTTGCCGGAGGTGAATCTGTGCCAGGTCCGTTGTCTGACCCTCAGCCAACTTCCTCTCAACCCCGACCGAGGTCATGCTCACAACCCGCTGAGACACAATGCATCTCCAAACTGCTTGGATCTGATCGTCTGCCTCCGTTATCACAGAGGCATAGTCCGAGGCTCAATTGTCTATTTATTTTCCATTCTGCCAAAACCTTGCAGCCATCTGGAGATGACTATGGGGAAGATGGGATTTACCTCCTCACTATAATAACAGTTTCGACATGAGTATACCGGAGGCCCGAGGGCTTAATACTTTAGTCGATACTGGTTTGATTTCAAATATTGAGCCACCATCTCAAGTGTGCTCCCTTTGTTGTGATTATTAGACGTGGCTGCTGAGCTCCTGGAGCTACAGCTGCCTTCTGTTGAAGTAAAGATAAATGTCCTTACCTAAGGTTTGCAACCTCGGCCTGCTTCATCTGAGGCTTTGCTGCCACTCAGTGAAGCCCTCACTGATGCCTTGATGGCCACCTTGTCAATGTCTTGTTCTTACCGATTTATGAATAGACAGCCAGACTGCACAGTCCTGAACCTGGAAACCTTGACTTCTTTTACGCAGCTTCCTATTCCAGAGATCCTAGTGGGCCAGGCTTCCAATAGCAAGATGAGCCCTCAATGCATTTCCTATGACCACTCCCGGCAGACAGTCCGAGGATTGAAGCATTCAAAAAACAAATGTTCTCTTCTGCTAGCCTAGCCTTGAAGTCTGTAAATGCTGCTTGCTGAATGTCCCAGAAGAATTTAGGGCCTCTTTGGCTCAATCTATTCATGATGGACAGGATGTGAACAAATACGTGGTTTGTGCCACACTGGATACTATTGATTGTCTGTGACAAGCCACTGGCACTATTGTGGTGCTCCGCCGTCATGCATGGATAAGATATACAGTTTTTTGGGTGATATGTAGGTATCCCTTATAGATATGCCTTTCAATGGCTCAAGCCTATTGGAGGACAAAGGTGATTCTGTCTTGGAATGCTTTCAGGAGAGTCTGGCCACTGCACACTCCCTGGGCCTTCCGCCCCCTGCCAAACAGTTTCCTCAGCAGCTTAAGTGCTTCCGATGTCAATCCAGGGAGCTGGCATATAGGCACTGCCAATCTCCCTAGCCCCCACTGCTGTCACAATTTCAAGGCTTCGGACCGGTTTCTAGCCGGAATCATGCAGATTCCACACAGGCAGTGATCCTCCCAGTCCCCCCTCCCCTGTGGCAACAGCTTCGAATCTGTTTGCACTTAGCCGCACACAACCACCTTGGGGAAACTGGTTCCTGCACTTTCTCCAAGGGTCGCGATCTATCACATCTGACAGGCGTTTCCTCCAAATGATTCAGCATGGTTATGCTTTACCAGTTATTTCTGCCCCACTGCACCATCCACCCACATCAGAGCAGGACCTGTCCATTCTCAAGCAAGAGGTGCAAACTTTACTCTCCAAAGTTGCCATTGAGGGGGTTCCATACTTTGAAGTAGGAACAGACTTTTATTCTTGCTATTTCCATAAGCTGAAGAATAATTGAGGCCTTCAGCCCATCTTAGACCTTTACCCTATCAGTGCCTTCCTGCAGAGAGACAGGTTCATAATGCTCCAAAGTTCTGTCTGCCCTGGATCACAGTGACTGGATGGGCCTGAGACCTGCAGGATCTATAATCTGTCCTGCAGTCTCTCAGACATTACCTGTAGTTCAAGGTGACCAAGAGCATTTTCAGTTTACTGTGCTCCCTTTTGTACTCCATGTGGTTGCCTTCCATCCGCAGAGGTTCCGGAAAAGTGTTTTCCTCTACTTTAATGGCTGTCTGTTGAAGTTGGGCTTGACACAGCCAGCCAGGGCCCATCTGCAGGCTACGGCAAACCGAACATCCTTGGCGTTCTTGTTCAGCAAGCCAATGCCACAGTTGACTCCTTTGCAGATGATACCTTTTATCAAACCATCTTAATTACTGAGCAGTTGAGCGCCTTCTTTCCATCTCAGTGAGTCTAGGACATTGACAATGATATGGATGTCTCAACCTTGGCCCTAGATTTCAGTGAGAGCAGTTCTGAGGCTTATTGACCTGTTAGCCTCCTTCATCCGTCTTGTTGACTGCACCAAGTGATATATGTTGCCTCTGCATTGGAATCTGAAGCCTCAATTGCCCAGCACCAAGGAAACCTGAATTGCTCAGCACCAAGGAAACCTGTCTCACTCCAGGTTTTAGAGAAGACTTAACAAATCTGTAATGGCTGCTCAATTGCATTTGGACCAGCCACTGGCCGCGCCCTCTCCCTTCCCCACCCAGAGCGGACAGTGGTGATTGATTCGTCACTGCTGGGTTGGGGAGGTCCTCTGGATGAGGTGGAAATCAGAGGACTATGGTCTCTTGCAAAGTCCTGGCTCATGATCAGTCTGTGGGATTTGCAGGCCATTTGTCTGATGCTGAAGGCCTTGCTACCATCCCTCAAAGTGAGACCAGTTTAGGTTGTCACAGGGACTACCACTGTCATGTGGTACTTCAGCAAGCAGGGCAGAGTGGGATACTGGGTCCTGTGACAAGAGGCTATCCATCTCTGCTGTTGGCTGGAGCCTCCCTGCATCTTGCTGATCGTCCACCACCTTGCATGATCTTTGAACACCAAGGCAGACAAGCTCGCCGGCAGTGCCTGACGGATAACAAATGGCATCTGTATCCCTAGGGTGCACAGGGCATCTTCCAATAGTGAAGGGAACTGTGGCTAGATCTTTTTACCACTGTCAAACATGCAGTATCAAAACTTTGTACTTTGGAGTGCCCACCAATCCTCTCACTAGGGGGTTAGTCCTGGCTAGTGTGGGAAACTGGACTCTTGTACGCATTTCTGCTTCTGCCTCTCCGGAGTTCTGAAAAAGGTGAGGAATGACCGGGCCCAAATCATAGTGGTTCTGGATTGTGCCAAGAAAGTGTGCACCCAGAACTTAAGTGAATGAGCAGCTATTTCCTGATCAGACTACCCTTCAGGAGGATCTTTGGTCACAGCAGCAAGGCACGGTTCTGCACATAAACCTGCACAATCTAGAGCTGCATGCATGGAGATTGAGTGGTGTCAGTTGGCTGTGTTCGATCTACCACCTGAGGTTGTGGTTGCATCCTTCCTGCCAGGCATCCATCTACAAAGTCCATCTATGCAGGGTGCTCGACTAATGTAATTCCTGTCGGGGAGTCCACTATACAGACCCCTTAGAAGCCAAACTGTTGGGTGTTTTATTGTTTGTTAGCAAGGTTTTGCAATGGGCACTAACGAAGGTTATTTTTCAGCTCTTACAGCCTTTTTTTGTGTTTGGGTTTCAACTTTTCGAGTTTAAATTACTTGATGCAATGCAGTTTATTAAAGATGTGTTTCCTCCCAAACCGTTTGTGATACCATTGTGGGACCTCAACTTAGTATTGATGCTCTGACTGCTGCTGACGACTCTGGCTGCCTTCTTTCTGAAAGTCCTCACCCCTCTCTGTTGAGCAATGGATCACTCTCCCAGTGTTCTTTTCTCCACCTCTCCTCATTAAAGGAGTGTGAGGCTCTTTGATTTGAACCGCAAAGGAACTTAAGTTTTTACATGAATTGTACCAAGGACAATGGGTGCAGAATCCTCTTTATGTGGGGTTCCCTGTGGCAAACAAAGGAAAGTCCTTGCAGAAAATGACTCCTTCTAGGTAGCTAGAAGCAAGCATCTGAAAGGTCTGAGAGCCCATTCTAACAGGGTTAAGGCTGCTTCCACTGAATTGGCATACAAAGTGCTTGTCCTTGGCATCTCTAAGCCTCTATCATGGGCATGTGTGCATATGTTCACAAAGCACTATTGCCTTGACCTCCAGATCAGAAAGTATGGGTATTATGTCTATTTATTCCTACAGGTAGTTTTGGTCTGAGCCCAACCCATAGACCCATCACCATTGGGTGTTAGTGCTTTGGTATTTATTCTAAAGGCGAGGAATCTGCGGGTGGGAGCATACATCAGACGAGAAAGTTGCTAACCTTCAATAATAATCTTTCTGCTGGATATTGTATCAAATCACAGATTCCTTACTGAACTCCCATTTCTGTGGAGTGGTCACTTGTTACCATTTAATAACATCCCAAATGATATATTTGTACTCTGATACTGACAAATGCTTTGTGCTCTGCTTCCGAGGGTGTTGTGGAAAGGTCAAGCAAGAAACTGAAGTCCGCATGCAGGGATGGTGCTTATATATGGTGCTGCATTTTAACCCAACACCAAGTTGGAACACATTAGGCACTTGTGAACTAAAAACTGTGTGAACTATCAGGCTATGGGCATACATTAACCATTGTATTTTAGCATAGAACCTACACCGAGTTCATGTTTAGGTATGTTAGAATATTAAACCTTTTTTAAGTGCATTAGACCCACAGTTCTAAGCTTGTAGTTAGCAGATGCTGAGGGGCAGGGGTGCTACTTCTACTTTGAGGGAGCCATTCGGTAACTGTTTAGTGTTTAGAAAATTAATATTAGTAGATATATAAACTATATACATACAAAAGCAAAATGTAAAATTAAAATTAACTGTAAATGTCATGGAATTTGATATTGAAGGCTAAAAATTAAATTGGTTTGATTAGCTTGATTCATAGGAGCTGCACAAGTACAGCAACCCGCAGCATGAATGACTAATAGTCTCAATTGAACCTCTGACAAAGAGACCATGCATTAGGAGCAAAAACGACAGTTCTATGTTAGCGCCCTTATCGCCCTGTCTTTTAGAAATAAGACCACATTTTGAAAAGCTCAAACCTTCACATTAAAATTAATATTTAGATCTTTGTACATCTTTTGTGCATTTAATAAGATGGTTAATATTATGCATATTTGTATGATGTGTGCATTTCTGTAGAGGTGTATTTTCTTTGTTCAAATCTTAGAAATTGATTAGGCCAGACTCCCTGGCTTTCAGTAGTGATGAAGTGGGGGTCCACAGAAGCTAAAAGGTTGAAAAACCATTGCTCTAGACATTTAATCCACATGTGGGGAAGTTTTTTTTTTTTTACAGTGCTGCCCTAGAGAATCTAGGTTTAGCGTTAGTTGTTGGAAGTATATGCGAGCCATTTTCAAGCAGTGGATATGTTGGTTCCTTGGACTAGTAATTCTCGAAGTTAACTATTGCCCAGCAGCCCAACTATGCAAGGAACTGTACATATCTTCTTTGCCCCACAGACCGAATAAGAAAAGCATAACGCAACACTAGACTTGTGTATGTGAAACTGTCACTGTAAAGATTGTTTTATATTTCCGAGTACCCAATGTTTGTGGTCCTATTGAAGTTCCTCATTAGTTGTCTGTTAACATAAAACATTTTCTCTTATATTGTTTAGATCTCTGAGCTTCCAGTGATTATTCGGGATCTTGCAAATGGTTGCCTTACGTGGGCAGATGTGGAAACAAAGTATCCAGTGTTTGAGGGACAGGAAACTAGCAAAAAGGACACAGCAGAAGAATAAAATACAAACCCTTAAACCGAAAATACAGTGTTCACTTTATACTGATCTGTTACTGTCATGTGAAATATCGCCGGGTCAGCCATTACAGCCTGCTTACCCATGCACTACGGGGCAATTTTACCTTCCTTCCACTTGAATCAAGTTAATGAAACCTGCCTAACTTCAATAAAATAATTATAATCTTTTATAGCTCTTTCTTGTGTATCCTGCACTTTTTGTTGCTTTTATATATATATATATTTTCTGTCTTGTTCAATTTGGTGACATTTTGGAGATGATCAAGCACATATTTCTGAGGTAACTATTTTTTTTGCTCTCTGGTTGTATTTTGTGTACATAAATTTAAAATGATAAATGTATATTTTTACTTGTTAAAATGAAGCCTGTATCAAATCATGCCCGACATTCACAAGGCAGGGCTGGCATTCACATCTCCTGGACTTCACTTAACGGCTGTAGATAGAATGGTCCTCAGAACAAGCCCTACGTTCTTACCTAGGATGGTATCACAGTTTCATGTCACTGTTTCAAAGCAATTTAGCTGTCTGTGTCCTTTCCACAGCCTGATTCGTTACAGAAAGAATATTACTCACCTTAGATGTAAAATTAGCTCCAATGTATTCTATTGAGAGGACTAAATTAAAAACTTTTCTAAAGACCAATCTACCTTATGTAGCCTTTGCAAAAACTTACAATGTTCAGTCTGTTTCTAAAGCAGGTAATGCAAACTGTATTGGTAAATGCATCTAAACTTGCTAAGCAAAGGCCACACTTGTACTCCCCATACCTCGTAGAGCAAAATATACACATAAGAAAGAAGCAGCCACGGCTATCCGGGGTAATATCCCATTAGCAGATATTGGCAAAGTTGATATTTGATAGTTGATAGTAGCACTTTTAAACTTAATAGCAATATATATTAGAGGGATTTTTAACTTTCCCCAACATATTCCAGGACCGGAGTATTTTGGACTAAGTTGCACTTCATGGCTATACTAGAGATGGAGTTTGAATAGTAAAATCGCCTTCCTAGGGCCACAAAATCCTCTGTCTTGCAGGCACAGATCTAGGCACGTTTGGGAACGTTCACAGACTTAAAAAGCTAACCACTCCTTGCTCTGCCCACTTCCTAACTCTTGGGTTGGATTTGTTACTGAGGCTTTCTCTGCAATTGTAGACTAGCAACACAATAAGCAAAGTTACTTTTTTTTAAATCCCTCCTTGAACCTTTCCTCCCGATTTTCCTATTTTGCATAATTTAATGCAAAGGTATCGCTTGTTCATTTCTTGCAGAGAAGTAGTAGAAAATAGGAAGAGGAACACAAGAAAAACAGGGAGAGGATCAAAAACAGGACGAACGCTGAGGAGGAGCAACATTATGAGGAGAAGCAGGAAGAGAATGAACAGGAGGAGGGAGAGCAGGAACAAGAGGAGCCGTAGAAAGATGTGGAATAGGAGAAGGATGACTAGGAGGAAGCAAGTGTGATTGTAGACCACTTTCTTAGATCCAGTGGTGTAACAATAGCCCCCGCGGTGCGGGGGTGAGCTCCAGAGGGGGCACTGTGCACAGGCAGGCCTGAGCGCTTCTGACTGGGTCGGGAGCGGGGGGCTCCACAGGTTTCGTTACACCACTGCTTAGATCCTGCCCTTGGCTATAGACTTAACTCTCGTACATAAGTAGGAGTAATCTCCTACTTATGCCTTGTGAGCCACGTTCACGTTAAAGTCCCTTGCCTATTTCGGTCCACTTAAAGAACTTGGCATGTCAGTCATGTCATAGAATTGGGAGATGGGAAAGGATCTCAGCTGTGCAGAGCTCAGCGGAATATGGGAAAAATTCTTTAGGAAACTATCTTTTTACTGGATATAGTTTTTCATTGTGGTTAACCCCAAGCCCTCCCATGATGGGAGCCATGCACCAGACCGTTCCTCATGTCATCACTTCCTTATGCATATGACTAAATGGGCACATAAGCTTTCATGTGTGCTCTGAGAAAATTTGAGGAAAAATGGACTGCCTGGCCCAGGTAAAGATGGGAGAGGGGAGCACCAAGGACTGTGTTAATCACCCCCTTGCATATTATATTGTGCAGAGGGATGGAGAGAAATTGCCGTACACTTATTAGGTAAGAACCAATGTGGGAGATTCTAGCATACAGGAGGGTTACAAGGAAGATTGAGGAAGGATTTAACATATGTTTAGATAGGTTAAAGTGAATAGAGATAATATACAACTGCAGAAAGGCTGAAATTTGTAGAGGGGAAAGAAGAAAAATATAGATTAGCTACGGAAAAGAAAGCCAGAGGATAGAATGGCATGCACCTTTAAAGAAACAAGAGTGGCCCGTTGCAGATCTGATTGTGGAGGGGCCAGATACAGCACTGAGAAAGGCAAACGATTTGGAGTGGTCTCCCCACCTTTCCTCGCTAGAAAGATGATCTCGAATCAACTTTATACGGCAGACCAAATGCTTAGTGGCATACTCTAATATGGGCAAGGCATTTGAGATGATCGAAGAATTGGAACAGGGGCAAGAATGGCAACATTGCTGCCAGTAAATTCTGAAGTCAATTGGTGGTAGGAATACAGGTCAGGGATAGCACTGTTCTTGGCACAGCGATGCACAGGGGCTTTCTCTGTGACATCCACCACATTAGAAATCTTGAACACATTTCTGGAATGGTTGGTGAACTCAAAGTTGGGGTCCGATGCCTTTCTGTCCCTGGTTGGTGCCACAAGAGCTTGAGAGAATATGGGTCTGAAGGGGTTTGAAAAAGATGTGAGAGATATTGAGGTGCCTTTTGGCACAAGTGAAGGCTGAAGAGCCAGCAACAACAATGCTGGCGTTTCCAGGTCTTAAATTAGGTTCTGTGGCAATGGAATCCCTACTGCTAGTAAAGCTGAGCAGACTAGTGCTTAACGTGAAAGACCATGTTAGAGAAGGCTTGAGAAAAGTCGAAACATTGGTATGACATCTTAACTTTGCATGCAATTTAGGGCTATACAAAGTGTTTTGCAGGTACGTGGCAATGGCAAATCGAGGTGTGCTCAAACCTTTCGCAGGAAAAGAGTGGCCAAGGATCCAGTATGACCTAACCATGTCTTATAGTATGTTAGCTCCTCTCCTGTATGCTTACAGGGTCATACTCCATACTGATCAGATCTAACCACATGGCTTACATTGGTGGTTGTGTACAATGGTGTGTTCCTGTGAATGATCCAGGAACACTTCAAATGGGAGTGAAAATCTTCTCTAAAGAAGCGGAGGCAGGTGGGCTTGGGCTGTTTTTAGAAGGTAAGTGGTGACCAGTTGTGTTGCATAAAACCAAATCCCAGCATAGATTTACTTGACTTATTACCTGTTGCACCAGCAGTGTCCCTGTGGGACAAACAGAAATATAAAACTCTTTACTGACAATTAGGCAATTTTAAGTGTAATTAACCGACAGATCGCAAAATATAGCTTATTTGGATGATTTTCTATAGCGCAGAATAGGCCCTTAGGTGAGAGAGCACCTCACAAAAAATAGTGAATATATAATAGTTGAGCTTGGTTACTACAGTCCCCAGCAGTTACTACCTATTGACAGAGTTTAAAAGTTCAGTGTCATCTTTTCATATTATAACTTTGCTGGAAAGAGGTCAGTGGTGCAAAGATGGGATCACAATACGTGGCATTTGCATATGTATGATGGGTAACTTTAGTCTCTACATTAGTTCATGGCACTCGAGAATTAACATTTTCAGTTCTCTTTTGTAGGATGCTTAGAATGTTATTGTTCTGATGTCCAGGAAATGGCATTCACACTCTTGCCACACTTCTGGAGCAGGACTAAGTGTTTTCGATTTTTGCATGATTGGTCTTTCAAGGACAGTGTCCAAGCTTCTCGGGTAGTTTGTCCCTCGGATAACTGAATTTTCTGAATGAGATAACTAGCCCTTGTGGATCACCATTATGGGTTATGCAACCAAATAGGATTGCATTTCCTTTTTAGGTCTCGGCTAAAAGACGCGCGTAGTGGGCAATTGAAAGCGCTGAAAAATGGTTGATCACCGGAGTAGTAACGGCATAAGGGGCCCCTTGCTGGCGAGTTTTTAAAAGGTGCGCATCTGTCGGCGGGGGGGGGGGGGGGGGGGGGCGAGCGGGGAGTAGGGATGTCTGTGTGCATGCGTGTATGCGCAGGCGTGTTTGAAGCTTCTCAGGAGACAGTGGCTGAGCGCGCGGCCCGCGGCAATCGCCTCAACAGGAAATGCGCGCGACCTGGACTGTCTCCTGGGACTGCTACTCGCTGACATAAGATCTACTACTCCGGTGATCAACCATTTTTCAGCGCTTTCAATTGCCCACTATCCCGGCACTCTCGCCCCCCCTTCGCATGCCTCCCAGTGCCTCGTCCGCTCTCTCCTTTGCCCACGATACTGCACCCACCCCTCCCCCACCTCGCCTCACACTCTACGCCGCACCTCTTCTGACAATTCCCCCAGCGCCCACGCACGCACATAGACACACACCCCCGGACACACACACATACACGCGCGCACAAGCACACACACACGTGCACCAAGGCCCCCCATCGCACACATACATATACACACACAAGCGCCCCCCCCCCAAGTAAGGGCACTTACCGCCACTCCGGAGATCTGCAGCCTCAACCACTGCTTCTCCGGCCAGACACTCGTGGGTGCGGGCTTCGCGCACAAGGCGGAAGTCCCGCCCCCACCATAGCTTTCGTTTTCAGGAGTGCGCGTGCCGTAGCAACAATGGTAAGACTTTCATTCTCAGCCAGCCCATCATAGGAGGGTCACGCAGAAGGGGGCGTGCTTTGTGCTTCCTCCACAGCCACGCAGAGGAAATAAACACGGGGCCAGCCGCGTAGCTGGGGGGGCGGGCTCATCGTCTCGTCATTTAATGGTACAAGTATCTTATTCAGGACTCGTCCAGCTTGTTAGTCTGTACCGGGGGACCTCACTTGGGTTTCATCATGGGGAAAGGTTAAGTAACTGCGTATCAGGAGCAGATCGTTCGCGTGATGACTGGCAGACCGTGTAAGTGCACAACGTACACCTATCTAGCAGGATGGACCAGCCGCCGCCCCACAGAAGATGCCGGTGGTTAGGAGTGTTTATAGCAGCCACTGTGGCGTATTTATTATCTGAGGTATGGTCCCCTTGGTTGGGCTGTTCCAGCAGAATCAGGCAGTCCCAGAAGTTATCCCCATGCTAGGAGCCGATAATGTAGCAGGTGCCCAGCATCCGGCGGAACCACCCTCTGTTTTGTAAATGACTGTGATTCACAATGGTTTGGCCTTGGCAGTAGTTGGGCATTGGGTACTTTACTGGTCCGGAGCTTGCCCCCGGCATAGGGGCGGTGATCACTAGTTCCAAGTCTCAAGGCTGCGAGATCGTCGAGGCTCCAGCCCCAGTGTAGCACTGATTCCCAACTCTCACAATGTTGGCTCAGTCCCGAGGTTTTTTGTAATAAGTGGGGTGGGACACCAAAGCCACCGGTCCCCAGTTGGCTGTGCTTGTTAATGTGGAGCACTTTGTCTAATACTGCCTGTGTCCGCCTTGGTTTTATCTCGCCTGGAAAGCGCCTTGCAAGAGGTCTGCCCGGTCCCTGAACCCGTGTGGGCCTCCAGTTCAGTGGGCGGCAGCCGGGTCGCACTGCTGCCCAGGGTAAAGGGTGGGTTGATCGGGGAGGGGTGAATGCGATTCCTTACCCCTATTACGGTGGCTGCTTTGTCTTGGTGGTGCAGTGTTCGCCACGCCGCTCCGAAGTCAGGTGGGAAGGAGAGGGGGCACCCGATGACGGGAGCCAGGCAGGTCTTCGTCCCTCCTGGAGCCGCCGGCTTTGTTTGTGGACCACCTCAGATCAGTGGCCTCCGGGTAAGGTATATAGGGAGCGGCGGTATCAATTGGAGTCACTCCTGCGAGCAGCTTGTCCTATTTCCTCCCGTGGATCTACACTTGGGCGAGGTGTGTATTCTAGTGCGCCTACTTCCACCGTGTCTCGCTTTGGCCTTACCTCGGAGAGCGCCGTGATTAGGAGAGGAGGCGAGGGCAAAAGCATACAATCTGCATATCATTCAGTGCGGCATGCGCTCCGCAGGTACTGCAATGATGGTAGCCTCGTCTGCAACAGAAAACATGCAGATATTTAGGGGCTTTTGTCGCGACTCTGGTGGAGCTCCTGTCTTAAGGCGCCATCTTCATCGGCGCCAAGCCATAACCCCCCTCGGTGGTGTTTCTTGTTTTAAAATACTTTTTTTCCTTCCTCGAGTGTTAACTGTTCTGACCGAATCTGGGATCTAGTGTCATTTTTCTTAAAGCATTTGCCGAGTCTTTGATGAGGCACTGTGTCACATCTCATTTGGGCTATTTCTTTTGGCCTACACTGGAATCCGGGACGCAACTTGCTGCTTGGTTTTAGGTCTTTTTAGAAAAGGGGGTGGTGATGAACAGAGTGTCTGAATTAAGCAGACCACTCTTACCCAGTCCAAAGATCAGGGCTTGATCCATCACCGTTATTTATCTCACTGCCCCATCCCAGATCAGAACCTGGCTATATGCAAATCAGTCTGTCCCTGGCCCAGTGCATCATGGGAACAGGGCAGACTAAACTACCAAGCCAATTCTTCACCAGAAAGGAGACAAGCTACCGGGGACCGGTTTCTGGCATTTCAGCCGTCTTCGGCCTGGCTTGCTTGAATCCTGATGGAGCAGTGAGAAAGGGTGCTGTGTATTGGCAATGTTAATGACAATGCCATTTATTTGTGATTTAAAGAAAAAAAAATGTCATGAGCAATGCCAATAGCTCTACCATTAATGATGCCGAGACCATTGCATTGCAAATGCTTGTTCTATAAGGTACCAATTCAGGCACCCAAGAATGGTTGAAATAGGTTCCAATGTCTGGAGCCAATGACTAGTCTAGCGCAGGCATGCAAGCTGCTTTGAGGGAAGCCAAATGTATTTTGGGAATTCCTACTTGGAGAGTGTTGCAAAATCTGATCTTGCAGAAACAAGGACCTTGATGACTTGTATGGTGTTAAGGGATGGAAGGAGTTGTTTCATCCCTCATAGCAATATTAGCTGAAATTATGCTCCACTGATGTATTTTTCATGCAGTGATCTAGATCGAGGTTCTGGTCTAGTATGAGTCCTAGGGATTTCACAGAATCTACATTGTTTTGATTGGTGTCAAGAACTGGCCTCTCCCAGAGTCCGTTTAGGACTGGTATGTTGCAGTTGGGTGCCATGAGCAGAAATTCTGCTTTGGTGAGGTTGACACAGTATATAGAAAAAGTGGTCCGAGTTACAGGTCAATTAGTTCATAAAGTAAGTTCTGTATTGCACCATACAGACAGACACCACAAATTAATTATTCCAATGAATGATTCTAAAAAAGGGGAAATATGCAGTTTAGAAATTCCAACTTTGCATTTATTTATGCAATAATTTGCTTGCGTATTTTTTCAATATATTGAGTCATATATTTTCAACAACATTATGTAATTGTGAAATCATTACATTTCAAGTGCTCTCAGTGAGGAAGGGAAGAGTGAAAGTTGTGAGGGACTGGGTAAAGGTGGTGTGACTGTTTAAGAACATCGCGTCATAATCAAAAAACGCCTTTACAATCAAAGTGATATGAGAGTTCCCAAGTTACATCACACATAGGTTGAAACAATTCTTTTCTTTGAATCCTATAGTGTGTTGACAACATGTGGCGATATGACATTCAAATTTGCATTTTGCTGAGAATTTGAATAGACTTTCCAAGACCTCGATTTTCAGGCAAAGCTGTCTCTGCATAGAAACAGTAATTGTTAGATTGCTGTATCATGGCTGCAAGTAGCTCCATGTACATTTTGAATAGCGTGGGAGAAAAAATTGAACATTGAATTAAACTTTGGTGTAACATTGCTGAGCTAGATATTGTGCTGTGTACTTTCATGCAATGTCCCCCGCTTTCTAAGAAAGAAAAAAACTGTATGAGAACTTTGTTATAAAGTCCCATTCTTTTCTTGAGGGATGGCGATTTACCATGTCGAAAGCAACTGACCGGTCTAAGACAAAGGCATGATTCGCTTTTGTCAAAAAGATGTGGCTGTGAAGGCCATCTTCAACAACTTTTAGAGTTGAAGGTTCCATGCTGCCCTCTGCCTTAGATCATAACTGAAGTTCATCTGATAAGTTATTTTCTTCAAGCAAGAGTTGAAGTTGATTTCCCATGCAGCTTTATAACAATGTTCCCAAGTATAGTAAGCTAAGCACTGGGCAAGAGTTGTTCAGGTCTTCAGGATCAGACCCTTGTTTTAAAAATGAGACCTGTGCTGCTTGAGGTAGTTATGGTCTGAGCCTTGGGATAAAGAAGGTTGATGACCTTCACCAAGGAAGGGATGATGGATTGACTGATTTAGTTAGCAGAAAGGATAGTAAGGGCTCAAAAAGTATGAGGGTCTGGTTTTTGTGATGATCATCCCCAGGTTGATTTCACTGATTTCCTAAGACAAAGCAAGCTTTGACTTTTTCTCTGGGGTTTTGAGATTATTACTATTTTGCGCATTACAAAGTGGAGTAGGGAGTCCAATCTTATTTACAAAGTGGAGAACTCGCAAGCTGAAATGGAAAGAGGGAGTGGCTTTGATAACGTGACCATGATATGTGGCTCTGTTATTTCTTTTATCAAGTGGGCACAGGTGACAATAGGAAAGAAATATGGTTAAACATTGGAATATTTATTTAAAGAGGTAGTGGTGCAGTGGTTGGGCCACGTGGACATGCTGTGGTCCTGACTTCTGCCATCTCTTATGAAGCTGAGGAGGGAAATTATCTGTGCCAGATTTCAGAATTATTCACATGGGTGACACTGACCTAGTACCTATCACAGTTGTAGAGCTGATGGAGTTGTTAAAGAAAAAACCTATACGCATTTAAGGCAGGTGGGCTAGCACAAGCAAATTTGGGAACACCGCTTTTTCTACATAGAAGAGCATTGCGGGGTGTCAGGAATTCAGCAGCGATGAATTTAGCCAACAAGAATCTGAACAATGAGGCTGCCAAATTTCAGACAAGAATTTGTACTTGGAAACAGAAAGGTTTTGGAAAGTGGTGGAAGGCATTGCCAAGATATGGAAAACAAATGCGGAATCATTACACGATAACAAAGAGTTTAAGGTTAGAATAATGGAAGAGGAAATGTACAGTATCTGAAACCCAGTTCTGAGTAGTCTTATCAATGGACATTATGCTCGGAGAGGGGCCTAGGAGTCCTTTTCACAATGGTGCCCACACAACTTTGTGTGGTCCTCAAGAAGCCACTTACTGTCTAAGGGAAAGAAATTGTAGGCTTGTCTTTAAAGGTCTGGGTTTTGATAATGCTGCTTTCAAACAGACATAATGCTTATATATATCATAGAGAGCTTTGGGTGTGCCCTTTTCGACCCTGGTGCTTTTTCGATCAAAGTTTGTTGCCCATTGTCCTGAGACTCCAGGTCATGTCTTTGGCCTTCAATGTGGAGCATGCTGCATCCTTCTACTTACTCTCGAATTATGTCATTGATTTGCACAAGTGACTAATACTCTGTACCCTTGTGCTGCCTTCAAAATCCTTGCGCTGAATGGATAAGGGCATTAAAACATAGGTGTAATGATAAGATGTCCACAAGAGATGATGTAATTCAGAGATGCTTTATTCCAAGTTATGTAGAGAGACCCCACCAGGAGCATCCAGCATGGTGCTCAGCCCAGCCAACTGTAATCTCTCAGGCAGATCACCAACATTCTTATAGATGCATCACATGAACATTCCATTAGAGGTAGAGAAGGATAGCATAGAGATACCACATTATCCTCTCTTCTTAAACAGAAAACAAAAAGCTAAAAACAGCAACGGAGAACAGGAGGAAATGAAAGCAAGTAAATTGAGCAAAAGCGGAAAAAGGAACAGTAAAGAGAAAACACCCATAAAAAGAGAACAAAGAAAGAAGAATGAAAAAAAACGTATAAACCATCCTCCCTTCTTACACCATATAAACCATCCTCTCTTCTTACAGAACTTTAAAAGGAAGGAAACAATGGAAGGCAATAAGAAAAGAGAAAGAATAAAAGAAACCTTCATTTCAAGAACAAGGAAGATGAGGAAGAGAAGAGGTGAAACCTCATCTAAACACTATTACCTCTAAGCAAAATACAATTACGTAATGCAAGAGATAATAGTGCAAAAAGTTGCAATAAAAATACATTAAATCTGAACATATTTAGCATAGAAAGCATAAAAGCACATAAATAGAGAAACCATAAGCTAAATATGTTGTTGTAAAACCAAGACACTAAAAGTAACTGATAAACTAGCATATGTGAATAAAACACATAACATGTTCAAAACTCTAATGCTATAGGACTGTAACCCTAGCATAGTTCCACTGAAGGAGACACACATACGCACACCCAACAGGGCAGAAAACAAAAATAAACGAAATCCGTGTGGACAACTGACGTGGAGCCAGGTGGGACTAAAACCCACTACAGTAAAATGGGACTTGAACCCCATAGCAAAAACATTTAAATAAAGTAGAAGGGACTAAAACCCACTACAAACAAATGGGACTGTAACCCATCGCAAATACATAGAAATTGCGCAAGTAGGACTAAAACCCACTGGAAGCAAATGGGACTTGAACCCATCGCAAAAGCATAGCAAAATAAACAAATGTGACTAAAACCCATAGCAAATTAAACAGGTAGGACTGAAACCCACAGTAAGCAAATGGAACTGGGACCCATCGCAAAAGCATTGAAAAGTAAACAGGTGGGACTAAAACCCACTGCAAACGAATGGGACTAAAACCCATCGCAAAAAGCATTTAAATTAAACAGATGGGACTAAAACCCACTGCAAGTAAATGGGACTGTTACCCATTGGAAAAACATTAAAATTACACAGGTGGGACTAAATCCCACTGCAAAGAAAAGAAGACGGGAACCACCCCAAAAATACCAAGATACCACAATAGGCCTGTTGGTTTTCTCAGTGCTTGATTTTCTAAAACAAATACTGATTGACAATAGCTGCAGGTTTCTCTGCAATTGTCTGTTTCCTGGAAAAAAGGCAAACGCTACACTGCGTGGGATGCTGCTCATGCAAACACCTTTCTCATTAGTGATATTCCATTAAAGGTCATGGACCCCCAGAGTCGCAGCTGGAGAGCCCTTACTCTACCATCATCTAATGATTAGTTTGGTTGGAGGCTCATCGAGATGAAAGTTACCTGAAGGGCAATCGAAGAAAGCATCTGTCAGCATGCCATGACTCCAGTGACATTCTGATGCACTGAGAAATCATTCTAACGAGAGGAGATTCTTATCTGATAGGTGAAGTACCTAATTTACCATACACACTTAATTGGAATTTAGAAAAATCACATATTAAAGTTTAAACTACATGCGTGATGCAGGGCTCTCAAAGATTTAAGAAGCCATGCAAAGCCACACTGCTTGACTTTGAGTGGCCTCCTAAATTATGAGTACGGCGACGCAGTTCAAATCGCTGCATCGCCTTACTCTGCGCCTGGGAGGGTTCCATGGGCATTGCAGTGGGCTTATCCATGTGACACCCATGGAATTTGACACTCCCTCAGATTTACAAATTCATGTAAAACTGGGGACGCGTCCAATCCGTACGCCTCTCAAAGTGACCTGCAGCGGGGAGATATAGGTTTACTACTTCTTGTCTTTTCCTCTTTCTATGTGCAGCACACATAGAGAGAGGAAAACGCCTTGTAGGGTTGCTTTTGTGCAGGAAGGTTGCCCTTTCCTGCACAAAAGGGCCCCTTCATTGGCGTTAGGCTGCCAAAGTGCACCATATTGCTTAAATATAGTGCATTCCTACCCTTTCAATTTGATGTATGGTAGCCCAGCAGGGTGTCTTGCTGTGCTGCCCTACACCAAAATGCCATAAATGAGGCCCTTGGCATAATTACTCAGGCGATGCCACACCAGCCTGTCCACAATATAAAATGCTGTGAATGACCATAACATGACAAATTCTACAGTGTGTTGGGTCACTCAGTGAACCACCTGTGGAACATGCAGAATAAAACAGGGTGTGCAGCAGGGAAGTCAGTAGGTCATGCCTTAGCAAGCTGGTACGATGGTTACATTGTTTTCATTTTGTGTATTGGAAGCATATGCCACAAACTTAAATAAAACATTGAAAAAGCCAGTAGGTCTCAGTAGTAAAACCTATTGGCTTTGGCAATACTTTTATTGGTATGAGACAACAACCGCAAGTCATTTAAGAATAATCTTTAAAATGTACTTAATGCTTTCCAAGATGGCTGCTATGGATGCATGCACATCCACGGCGGCCACGTTTAAATACATTTGTAAATTTATAACCAATGCTATTCAAAAATGGCCGCCACGGATGTGTAAGCACACTTGCTCTGGCCGTCTTTGAAAGGCATTTTAAAACAAAATAAAACAAATCCATTCATAGGTGTCTGTTTTTTGTATGCCTGTGCGCATGCTGGTGGCTAGCTTGAAAGCCATTTGCAGATGGCCACCAACTCAAAGCGTGGCAGGCAGCAAAAAAGTGGGGTAAACGTGTAAAAACCAAACTGGGGACAGGGCAGTAAAATTTGTACATATGATCATTGAATGTGCGGTTACCATGCAAAAGAGGCAGTGGCTGAAGTAGGCTGGACCATTTTCCCATGCTATATGCCATTGCATGTAGAAGCAAAATCTGAACAAGAGTTGAACAGACCACTTTACTGCCACGGATGGTAGAACCGCCTCTGCATTCATTTTTTATTTTCTGTTTGCAAAACTATGCAGGCCACTTTCGGATTGTGCCATTGTTAATTTTCCACTTCTAATGTTTATTGTATATCCTGCAAAAAAAGAAGTAGAAAAATGCAAGTTTTCAAATACTGAGTTGTATATGTTTGTTATATGAGACTAGTGAAACCGCTCACGCCATCTGCCGGACCAGACTAAAAAAGCAGTCGCAGCTAAGTGAAAATGTCCAAGCCACAGGAAATGCTGAGCTTTTGGAAGCAGATTTCACCTGCATTGCAAATGTGGAAGCAGGACCCTGAAAGTGCTCAATGATTAACAATAGAGCAGCATTGCAAAACACAGTCACAATAAAGGGTTACAGAGGAAGAGGACAGGATTCCAAACAAGGATGGTAAATTAAACCAGCATTGACAAAGCCACAGGTCTCGCCTATGTGAGAGCTTTGGCAATGTGTTTTAGTCATTATGTACACCAGTGTGGCTGCTGTTCAGCATGGCTAAAAGTTAGTGGCGTGGCGTGAAGCGGGGTTGAGTAGATTGGAGTGGGATAGATTGGGACAGAGTAGAATAGGGTAGAGTGGAGTGGGGGAAGTGTGGTAAAATGGAGTGGGGTAGATTTGAGTGGAGGAGTTGGGTAGATTACTGTGGTAGATTAGAGTGGGGTAGATAGTGGTGGAATAGATTGGGGTAAATTAGACTCGAGTAGATTGGAGTAGGGTAGATCGGGCAGAGTGGAGAAGGTTGTATTGGGGTAAGGTAGATTGGGTGAATTATAGTAGGGTATAATATAATGGGGTGGGGTAGATCAGGATAGTTTGGACTAGGCTATATTGGATTAGTGTAGGGTAGAGTAGATTGGGGTAATTTGGAGCGAGGTAGAATGGAGTGTGGTAGATTGAATGCGGGCAGATTATGGTGAAGCATAGAAGATTGGGATGATTTGTTCAGACTGGTGGATAGTGGGGTAGATCAGTATAGAGTGGAGTGGGATTTATTGGAGTAGATGTGAGTGGAGAGGGATAGAGGGGGATTATTATTAAGTTTGTTGTGCTTTGGAATGGGGTAGAGTGGAGATGGGTGGAGTGGAGAGGGGTAGAGTGGAGTGGGATAGATTAGGATGAGGTTAATTGTAGTGTGATAGATTGAGTGGATTATGGAAAGGTATATTGGGATGGAGTAGGGTAGATTGGAGTGAGGTATATTTGGTTGTGGTGGGGTAGATTGGAGTGGGTAGGATTGGATGGGGTAGATTTGAGTATGGTAGTTTGGGGTGGGATAGGGTAGATTGGAATGGGTTACATTGGACTGGAGTAGATGTGGGTGGCATGTGGTGGAGTGGAGTAGAGTGGAATGAAGTGTGCTACAGTGGAGGGGGTAGATTGGATTGGGTAGATTAGAGAGTGGTAGATTGGGGTAGATTGGAGTGGGGTAGAGTGGAATTGGTTAGACTGGAGTGGGATGAGATAGAATGGGAAAGAGTGGAGAGGGGTAGAGTGGAGTGGGTTAGTTTAGGGTGGAATAGAGTGAGGTAGATTACAGTAGAGTAGATTGGAGTAGGGTGTAGATTGAAGAGGAATGATTGGAGTAGGGTGAGGTGGAGTGGGCTAGATTGGGAAGGGTTAGATTGAAGTGGGCTAGATTGGGTGGGGGAGATTGGGGAGGGGTGGATTGGGGTAGATTTGAGTGCAGTGTGGTAGTGTAGTGAGGTAGATTGGAGTGGAGTCAGGTGGACTGGGTAGTTTGGTATGTAGATTAGAGGGAGTTGGATAGATTACAATGGAGTTTAGAATAGAGTGGGGTAAATTAAATTGGACTGGGATAGATTGGATTGGAGAGGAGTACAGTGGAGTCCTGTAGATTGGAGCGGGTTAGATTGGGGTGGATAGGGGTTGATTGGAGTTGGGTTGATTGGAGTGGAGTAGGGTAAACTGGGGTAGATTGGAGTGGAGCACATTAGATTGTGGTGGAGTGGGGTAGATTGGGGTCGGGTTGATTGTATTAGATTGTGGTGAAGTGGGGTAGATTTGGGTGGGGTTGATTGGGTGGATCGGGGTAGATTGCAGTGGAATGGACTATAGCGCAGTGAAGTAGATTTTATTGGAGTAGATTGGAGTAGGTAGATTGCAATGGAGTATGGTTGATTTGAGTGGGACGTGGTAGATGGAGGGGTGGGGTAACATGGAGCGGAGGGGGGTAGATTGATGTGTAGTAGATTGGAATGGATTGGAGTGCAGTATGGTGGGGTAGATTGG
>NW_028243989.1:0-62515 GCF_964263255.1 Lissotriton vulgaris
AATCCCAGATTTATTCAGTCATTTTATTTTTCCCCGTTGTAACTTCTGTTAATGTTTTTCAACTTCAACAGCCTAGAGTCAACTCTAGGCATTCACTGTCTTCCCCGGGGGCTTTTATCTGACCCATTCCACGTAAAAGAGAGGCACATGTATCTTTGTTACTTTGCTGAACCAAGGTAGCCTCATAAATAGTGCAGTGGTCTCTCTTGGAAAGGTAAGCATTGTGTTCCTAACACATTGGAAATCATCACCAGCATATTAGCGAGACTGCTGCAAAGGCACAACCTGTATACTCCGGTTTTGGGGGTACGAAGCACCTTGTTGAATGTAAGTGCTGAACATTAGTTGTTTCAACACTTAACTATATCATCACATTAACCTGTTCCTGTTTCAGTGAGTTTCTGTTTTTTTAGACATAAGATAAGATCTTATCATCATACCTAACTATAACATCACATTAACCTTTGGTTTCAGAGAAAAAATATATATATGTACATTTGAGTGTAACGAAAGTGTGA
The DNA here is from genome assembly GCF_964263255.1 of Lissotriton vulgaris. Taxonomy (NCBI): domain Eukaryota; kingdom Metazoa; phylum Chordata; class Amphibia; order Caudata; family Salamandridae; genus Lissotriton; species Lissotriton vulgaris. The sequence continues at coordinate 519 of NW_028243989.1, forward strand.
CCAGGCAGAGAGGCATTCCACTTAAACTCATTTAGAATTTGGGGGTAAATGAAAATCTCACAATGTCTTGAGGAAGCACTAAAGGTAGACATAGCGGAATTTAGGTGTTGTTTGAAAATTTCACTTAAAATGTTAGTTCACTACGTTAAATGAATGTTGGCGGATCTTAACCCAGAGATTACCATCAAAGCGGCTCCTCCAGTGGCAGTGACAGATGCTTTGAGAGAGAAACCTCTTCCACTGCTGCAGAGAAGCGCAAATGTGGTTGAATCGCTAACACAAGCAGTGGTGGGGGGACATATAGCCGTCACAATTACAGACGGAAATTCTACTGGAAAAACCAAATCAGCATGACAGTCCTTCGAAGGATGTTCTTGGCCACTGCCATACCACCCAGATCCAAACTGAGCCAAATGTGTCTTCCAATGTTCCAATCTTTCCTGTGTCTTCTTCAGCCTCTCCATGAAGCCACACTGATCTAATCTTCAATCAAGAGATCAATGTATACCAAGATGTCTGGAAGTGTCCACTATAAGTGATATTCGCTAATTCAAATATTGACTTTCACCCTTCCAAGCACAGATGTCAGACTCATGCTTTATATCAAACTCATTTAAAACAGAATTCCTCCTTATTGCCTATGGCACCGAGAAAGCCCAAATACACAAGTAGCTTGGCAACATGAGATTAGACAGCTTCATCCTGCAACATGCCCAAAATGCCAAATTACTCAGATTAATCTTCTTCAATACCCACATCATCAAGAAAGCCACGAATGAGTTGCCTCTGTGTTGACATCGCCATAGCCATCCCGGACGCTTACAAGATCATCCGAAAAGACCGCACCAACCAAACAGGAGGAGGCATCGCCATCGCCCATAAGAACACCATCCGAATCACGACCAGCTCCGACGATAACCTCGCGACCGCCGAACACTTTCACTTCCAGATCCACACCGACCCCAGGACCACACTTAGAGGCACCCTCATCTACAGACCACCAGGAACCCACACACAATTTAATGAAGACATCACTGACTTCATCAGCCCACATGCCCTCACCTCCAAGAACTACATTTTACTGGGAGACCTCAACTTCCACCTGGAAAAGAATAACGACAACAACACCACCACCCTTCTGGACAACCTGGCCAATCTCGGATTCAAACAACTTGTTGACACCCCCACCCACCTTGCCGGACACACGCTCGACCCTATCTTCACCTCCAGCAAACACATCTCCTTCGATCACACCACGGCTCTCCATTGGACGGACCACAGCTGCGTTCACTTCAGCTACAAAAAGACCACGACCCACATCCCACCACAACCTATTCCTCGAAGAAACTGGAACAAAATCACCACCGACCAACTCTTCACATCGCTTAACCAAAACCCCCCCACCATATCATCGGACCCAAACCAAGCTGCCACCAAACTCACACAATGGATCACCCACAGCGCTGACAAATTAGCACCCTTGAAAAACCACCAGATCAAACAAGGTAGCAAAAAGGCCCCTTGGTTCAACGATGACCTTAAGAAATCCAAGAAGCTATGTCGTACCCTCGAGAGTACCTGGAGAAAAAACCCAACCACTAACAACCTGACCACCTTCAAGGACGCCACCCGCAAACACCACCAACTGTTTCGATCCACCAAGAGATCAGCATTCAAGGATCGACTCGACCACAACACCCACAACAGCAAAGAATTATTCAACATCGTCAGAGAATTTACCAACCCCACCGCCGGCACCAACGACATCACTCCCTCCCAAGACCTCTGCGACTCCCTATCCTCTTTCTTCCACAACAAAATCGCCGACATTCATAACAGCTTTGGAAACCTGTCCGAAGAACAACCCACTCCACCCACCTCTGAACAAAAACAGCACTCTCACAACCTTTGCGCCTGGAACCCAATCACGACTGAAGACACCATCCGCCTGATGAACTCCATCCACTCAGGATTGCCAACCGACCCATGTCACCACATTTTCAACAAAGCAGACTCCATCATCGCACCCCATCTTTGCGATGTCATCAACTGCTCCTTCAACTCCGCTACCTTCCCAGAAAGCTGGAAACATGCCGAACTCAGCGCCCTTCTGAAGAAACCCACAGCGGACCCCTCTGAACTTAAGAACTACCGCCCCATCTCACTCCTCCCCTTCCCGGCCTAAGTCATCGAGAAAGCCGTCAATAGTCAGCTCACCGCCTTCCTTGAATCCAACAATTCACTTGACCCCTCACAGTCCGGCTTCCGAGCCAAACACAGCACCGAAACGGCCCTCATCGCTGCTACAGACGACATCCGAACGCTACTGGACAATGGAGAAACAGTTGCCCTCATCCTACTTGACCTCTCCGCCGCCTTCGACACAGTCTGTCATAACACCCTCATACAACGCCTCAGCAACATCGGAATACAAGGAAAAGCGTTGGACTGGATCATCTCGTTCCTCGCCGGAAGAACTCAGAGAGTCCGCCTCCCCCCATTCAAATCAGAGGCAACCGAAGTCATCTGCGGCGTACCACAAGGATCATCACTCAGTCCCACCCTCTTCAATTTGTACATGAGTCCTCTCGCATCCATCGCGCGACAACACAACTTCAACATCATCTCCTATGCTGACGACACCCAGCTGATCCTCTCCATCACCAAAGATCCTAACACCGCCAAAACCAATCTACACGAAGGAATGAAAGAAGTAGTCGAATGGATGAAGAACAGTCGTTTAAAACTAAACTCGGACAAAACGGAAGTCCTCATCTTAGGATCATCCCCCTCTGCATGGGATGACTCATGGTGGCCACCGGCTCTGGGCACAGCACCCATACCTACAGATCACGCACGTAACCTGGGCTTCATCCTAGACTCCTCCCTATCGATGACCAGACAAGTCAACGCTGTCTCATCATCATGCTTCAACATCCTACACATGCTCAAAAAAATCTTCCGCTGGATCCCCACCAAAACAAGAAAGACAGTCACCCACGCACTAGTCACTAGCCGACTAGATTATGGAAACACCCTCTACGCCGGAACCACAGCCAAACTACAGAAAAAACTCCAACGCATCCAAAACGCCTCAGCCAGACTCATACTGGACATCCCCCGTCAAGCTCACATTTCCGGTCATCTGAAAGATCTCCACTGGCTTCCCGTCAACAAAAGAATAACGTTCCGTCTCCTCACCCACGCACACAAGGCCCTCTACGACCTAGGACCCGAATGCCTCAACAAACGACTATCCTTCTACACACCCACCCGCCAACTACGTTCATCCAATCAAGCCCTCGCCACAATCCCGCGCATCAATAGATCCACCATGGGAGGAAGATCTTTCTCCTACTTAGCGGCCAAAACCTGGAATTCTCTCCCCACTCACCTCCGCCTCACACAGAACCACCTCTCCTTCAGAAAGCAGCTAAAAACCTGGCTATTCGATAAATGATGCACCCACCCTCACTCAAGCGCCTTGAGACCCTCTGGGTGAGTAGTGCTCTATACAAATTACTGAACTTGAAATTGAACTTGTTTGATCCACTTGGAGTGTATAGGCTGGGAACAAGAAGGTCTTCAGAGATTTTCTAATTATTTCGTAACCTGAAGGTGGACAGGAATTATTCTGAGGTGGTGATGGAGAGAATGCCTGCACAGTATCATATGCAATCTATCACCGCACTAGTTGATAAAAGATAAAAAAATGCTGGCCACATCGGATTTAATAACTAGGTAGCTAAAGAGATTTGTCTGCCCTTCCTAAATGTATAGAAGCCAATAATTCGATCTCATTTTATCAAGATGATAAGCAATTCTTAAACTGTAATCAACCATTCACTAGGTTTTCAGATGGGATCAAACTAAGCCTTTACTGTCTTGAGAAGAATTTGTTCCTAGTGATTTGAAACACTTCCTTTGTAGCAGGTTCCAAATTTACTCTGCGTTGCTTTTAAAGTGCTTCAAGGTAGGCTCAGTTATTATTATTATTATTGCAGCTTGTATAGCGCATGGTTACTCCATTCCGGAGTTTCCACGCGCTGGATTTCTTCGAGGCTGAACTCATGAGGCAAAGACTGAGCGAGGTATGGCTAGAGAGTGAGAAATGTTCCTAAACAACCAGGTTACTCTGGTAGGTTGGAATAAAGGGTGTAGAAGATGTACTTTCATGATGTCCAGTATCTCCCAGAGCTCTGAATTCTGCCTGGGTGAGGTTAAGACATTACTAAGGACATAGCTTAGGAATTTATTGTTGATCTTGAGAAACTCATATTTGCCTATATGCAGTATGGGGCAACACTCGTGGTTTATAGAAGAGGCCAGGCTTGCTTGATAATTATCTACTTGTTTGAGCATGAGGAATGGCTTCCACTGGTGCAAGTACAGTGAGGTCAATGTGCAGTTTGATAGCTTTATTTCAGATGTATTACATGCTTATGAACAGTGACTCAAACGCTGTAAGGATACTTTGGAATTTGCACTTATAAGCAGCTATGATATCAATATGGACTCCTCTGCCGTGCACCGAATTGTAGTGTGGCCACCCCATTTCCACCACGGAGGTTCATGGGCATGCTAGTTGGAGGCCATATTGTAGTACACTCCTGAAGTCGCATTTCAGTAGCACGGGACTGGTGCCCACATATGCAGAGATTTTTTACCATGTTTCAACTACACGTGACCTCAGATAAGACTGCCAATTTTGCTCATTGCACATCCTGTTCACCGTCACACAGAATCAATGAGCGAGCGATGTCTGGCCTTGTGTTTTCAAGTCACCCTCTGGCTGTGACCACTGCAGTTTAGCCCCATCCATGGGCAATGAAATGATATGCACTTCTTCTCCTTCACTCTCGTCTGGGTCAAAACAAAGGGGGTTACTTAGAGTTTGGTGGACAGGGTACATTTGTATGTGGTGGTGTACCCTGTCCACCAAACTGACGGTCTGTCCACTCTATATTGCAGTGAAGTGGACTACCATGGTTTTGCCAGCAGAAACCATACACATTGGTTTGATGGACATTGTACCTATTTAATGCTGATGATCTTTTGTACTTTCTTTTCTGTTCGGGACCACTAGGGAAAAGCCTGATGGGTCCAAGTAGAACAAGCATTGGAAATGCAAATAATTTTTTTTATTTATGTGTTGGTTTTAAAAACAGCTAAATTAATAGCTTTGTAAGGTAAAATGTCAATAGTTTTAACTTTCGCAAATGTGGCACCTATAGCATTTGTAATGCAATGTGTGTTGTATTTACGTGTCTTAGATGTATTGATATTACAAATAACAATGGCTTTTAATTTTGTAAATAATTAATACTTAAATAAAAGTTATTGTAATTTATAATGGCAATAGCTTAAACGTTTGTAAATAACTTTTGTGAAGATTATGTTCAGTGTATTTTATTGTGACGAAAATCCAAGAACATTGCATTTGCACCTACACACACACAGAGCCACACACACACACACACATAAAGATGTGGTGATGGTGGATATGGGGGATATGATGGTGGTGGATGTGGTGGTGGTGGTGGTGATGGTGGATGTGGTGGTGATGGTGGTGGATGTGGGGGTGGATGTGGTGGTGGTGGTGGTGGATGTGGTGGTTGTGGAGGTGGTGGATGTGGTGGTGGATGTGGTGGAGGTGGTGGATGTGATGGTGGTGGATGTGGTGGTGGTGGATGTAGTGGTGGTGGATGTGTTGAAAGTGGTGGTGGATGTGGTGGTGGATGTGGTGGTGGATGTGGGGGTGGAAGTGATGGTGGTGGGTGTGGTGGATGTGGTGGTGGTGGATGCGGTGGTGGATGAGGTGGTGGATGTGGTGGTGGTGGATGCGGTGGTGGTGGTGGATGCGGTGGTGGTGGTGGATGCGGTGGTGGTGGATGCGGTGGTGGTGGAAGTGGTGGTGGATGTGTTGGATGTGGTGGTGGATGTGGTGGATGTGTTGGTGGATGTGGTGGTGGATGTGGTGGTGGATGTGGTGGTGGTGGATGCGGTAGTGGTGGATGTGGTGGATGTGGTGGTGGATGTGGTGGTGGATGTGGTGGTGATGGTGGATGTGGTGGTGGATGTGGTGGTGGTGGTGGTGGATGCAGTGGTGGTGGTGGATGGGGTGGTGGTGGTGGTGGATGGTGGTGGTGGGTGTGGTGGATGTGGTGGTGGTGGGTGTGGTGGATGTGGTGGTGGATGTGGCTGTGGATGTGGCTGTGGATGTGGCGGTGGATGTGGATGTGGCGGTGGATGTGGTGGTGGATGTGATGGTGGATGTGATGGTGGATGTGGTGGTGGATGTGGTGGTGGATGTGGTGGTGCATGTGGAGGTGGATTTGGAGGTGATGGTGGATGGATGCACACATGGATGGATGCAAATGTGAATGGGTGGGTGAATGGATGCATGGATACGTTTATAGTTGATAGGTGTATACTTGGATGAATATATGGTTGGATGGGCGTGCCTGCATGCGAGGGTGGATGGGTAGGAGTGGCAGCACACGGAGATGGATGAAAGTGTGAATGGGTGGATTTATAGAAACTGGATAATTTCAGATACAATTTATAATAAGAGGCGCTTTGCAGAGCTGGCGACGCTGCACCTCTCTAGATGTCACGTTAAGTTTGCTAAACACATACACATGACCTTCATTCACTAGACTATAAAAGCAGTGGCCTTTAAAGAGGAATGTCAACAGCAAACAACAGAAACTGCAGGCAATCACTAACCAGATACACAGAGTGTGACTGCTGGCCAGTGCTTAATTTGTAAAATATTAAGTGCAGGTGCTCTAATTTTTTAGGAGGCCACACCCGCCCCCCCCCGGCTCAACCTACTACCTCCACTGGCTCCACCCACCTTTAATGACTCCACCCACATCCACAAGCCTCAACACATCAGAGCCACCTCCTCACTTCTTAAGTTCTGCAAGAAGCTGAAGACCTAGATCTTCGTGTAAGCACCTCAGGGACCTTACACCTACACACCTGCCCAAGCATCTGAATACCCTCTCGGTTGATAAGTGCACAATATAACATAACATAATATAACATATGAACAACAACTCAGAAGTGAACTCAGGTTAGAGAATATGTGTATGTCTCAAAATAGAGTTTTTGGAAAGGTCATTTGAGGACTTGAGGCAACTTTGCAAGCTAAAGAAAATGTGCTTGTACTGTTCTGTTTAAAAGAAAGGAAGTGATGAAGGAAGGGATACATCAAATAAGGCAGCAACAAATTAAGCGAGGAAGGGGGGGTACTTGAGTGAGGAAATTAAGTAATGGATGAAAAGAGGTGGAACTAAGAAAAGAATGGGAAAGGAAAAAATGAAGAGATAGAGGGAGAAAGGTTGTGAACGATGTGTGATGGATGAAGAGAAAGAAGAAAAGCAGAAGGAACGGTTGAGTATATTAAAATCAGAAATGAAAGCAGGGATAAAAGAAGAAACAGGAAAAAAAGAAAAGAAGGAACTAATGCACCATGGGAGGAAAGATGGGGAATGAATGAGGATGTAAGGAACCAAGAATGGAAAGGCGAAAGGAGGCAAGGCTGGAAGTGCTGAGGAATAGAAAAAGAAAAGGAAAAATATGGTAAAAAAAGAAAGAAAGGAGGTCAGGGGAATGGATACAGGTATGAAAGGTACTGGGTCAAAGAAGGACAGAGGGAATAATGACAGTAATATTGCAAAGAAATTCAAAAACAAAAGATTAAAATACATTTCTGTGTCCTTACCAGACCATGTATGTTGTAAAGCACATTCACCAGAGAGGGTCTTGACACCACATAATGGCACTAATTTTAGAAACCTCAGAAAGATGAAAGACTGGGTGGCCACACCAAGGTTTAAATGTATGACCCTGAGCTCAAAGTAGAGATACAAAGGCCCTTCATGATCACACATGGTAAGTATTCAAACACCTGCCATTTAAACGTTCTGCTCCTTTACAATGCGCTGTTCTCTGACCCCATTTTCAGCTGCTCTCCCAACCCTTGGAACCCTTCAATGGTCATGCCCCTCCACTGCCTTAGGCCCGACATTGTCCCCTATCTCCCTTTTTTACCCTGTGCTGCACTCCCATCCATCTGGACAATGCAGTGTTCTCTCCCCTCCACCGTCCTAGGCCTGGCCGTGTTCTCTATTCCCTTTAGACCCTGTGCTAATCTTTGCAGCATTCTAGTGTCTGCCCTTTGAGCCCTCTTGGCATCCTGCAGCTCTCTGTCTCTCTCTGCTCCATGCTGCCCCTTTGCTTCTTTCTGCTGCTCTCTGCTGCCCCTGTTTGCTTCTCTCTGCCCCTCTGAGATGCCCTCTGCTAATCTCTGTCGCTCTCTGCTCCTTTCTGCCCTCTGTGCCACACTCTCTGCTCCTCTCTGCTCCTCGCTGCTGCTCTCTGCTTCTCTCCTGTGCTGCATCTTTAAACCTGAGCTGCTTCACCTTTCATCTTCGTTGGACCCCGCACAGGTCCGTCCTCCCCACACCCTGAACTGCTTTCGAGTCAACTCCACTCCAGACCCCAGTCCACACACTGAATGTGGCAATGAATTAGCCTTTCTACAGTGAGGAGAAATTTACTAAGCTTCACTAACGGATAATCCATGCATTGAATGGGCAGCATCAGTGGTGCTGCATTATGTGAAGAACAAAAGCATCCCAGCTGGCAATATAAAAAAGCCTAATCTTTTGGCATCACAATGTGACTTAAAATATTACATCTGAGGCTAGCTGGTTTTTAGCACTCCGAGGTTTGTTAGATATCTGATCAGCGATACAGTGGCACAGTTGACCAGGGCAGGAAAACAGGATTTGATAACGTTGGATCAAGAGCCAGGCAAATGGGCCAAAACAATCCAATCATAATACAAATATTTATATGTGAGTCACACACTGGCATTACTTTGTCTTTGACATGGTAACACAGTTGAGTGTCAGAGTAAATGGTATTTAAAAAAAATTATTATCCAAATGAAAAAAACACATTTATCGATCCTAGAAGCATGATAGGCTGTGCTATCACAACGAGAATCAAACGTGCGACGTGTCGGCTGTCCTCAGAAAGCAGTACAAAGTTGGTACATAAATGCATCTGTAGAATACTAGCTCAAAGGGTTAAAGTGCCCATTGCAGCAACTGGTTTGTATGAAGCAGATCTCTTCCCTTCTAGTAACATATTAAGGGAGGTAATTAAACGCCCTTGCTGCAAATACATGTGTGGAACCTGCTTATCACAAGTTTACATCATCATTAAAAAGCCCTGGAATGTTCACATGCCTGCTGCTGAGCAGTGTGAAAGAAAATGTTGTGCACCATCATCCAAGTATCATTGCTAGCTTAGCAGGTTCACGTGCTTGCTGCTGTGATTCATACATAGCTTTCGTATTAAGAGACACACAGTTTAATCTTTAAGGTGCTAGTCAAGCTTTCATTGATTTCAATGTAATAGTCAGTTGGAAACCAAATACCATCCACCGAAAGTGGAAACAATAGTGTGGCCTGAAAATCTACTTCTGCAGATGTAGAAAGGTGTTCTACAACCGCCTTACGCGCCCCAACTGATAATTAAAGTAAACAAAAACAGTAGCCCATGTTAGAATTTGTAAAGACCTTTTTGTACAACGTTTTTCAAAAGAATGTCGTCCAGACCTTTATAGAATGTAAAAACATGAACAGATCATTCATTTTCTCTGGGAAGGTTAACCACACAAGGCGAAGTCAAGAAACATGAAATGAAAAAAAAATGAAGCCAGCAGGACGATTTACCTGACTTCAAAGCCGGAAGGCGGAGCACAGGCTCTTGCAGCACCTATGAGTGCAGTGCGTACGGAAAGAGCGTCTGAAGCTCAGGCCATATGCTTTACTAGCAGTAGAACAGTACAGCTCTTCAGTTTCGAGTGAAAGCTGGTACACGGAACAGTCCGTGAACCTAAGTTGTAGCGTCAGTTAATCCACTCAACCTAGGGAGGCCAGGCCAAATCCGCTCCTGGAAGGAAAAGCCCGGGCCTCCTGTCTCATCAAATCGATACATTTTGGTTTTCTGAAATAACATCACAAGACTCTGCAAGATTTCTGAAATAACATCGCAAGATCCTGCAAACTGTTTTTTCCCTCAATCTCACTACAAGTTTCCGCTTCCTTTCCGAGGCGGAGACAAGACTGTGGAATGCGAGAGATTAAAAACGGACTAGGAAACCATACAGTGTACCTGAGCGGCCATCAAGCATTGGCAGTTACAAGCAGTGTCCTAAGATTCATAGACCCGGCCCTATGAAATAAGTGCCGGTGCTGAGCACCGGAAAGCACCGGCACAAATTAAGCACTGCTGCTGGCCATCTCAGACTCCTTACCGTTCTGTGAAGATACAGAGAACCATGAAAGGGCTGCTAGGAAAAGTCTCTACATTTCACCTGAAGAAATAAGACACACAGAGAAACAGTATTTCAAAGAAAAGAGGCCTGAAAGGCCATTAACGTAACTTATTGGAAAATTCCTGTTAATGCCCCATGCACTACTTGCGAATGCTGTTTTTGAATTGTACTGCAGGGCTGGAAGCAAGAGAGATGGGTGGGGTGGGGGGCAGCTGATGGGGTGGGTGTCTGCAGTCTTGAAGAATCATAGCAGGGAGATGCCACAGGCATCCACTCAGCCGAGGCAGTGCCCGTGGGCGCGTGGAGTGGACATGATGTAAGGCGAGGTGCAGCATGCCGCAGGAAGGGCTGGTTGCCTGGCCCGGGAGGAGGCTCCAGTCAGGCTGTCTGTCATTCGGTTCGATCCCAGCTGCGGTGGTAATGGAAGGCCACAGTGTGCGGTAGGGTTGATACAAATAAGTAACAAAGGAAGGCAAATTACTTGGTAATGGATGGTAAATAATGTGGCATATATGGAATACATCTTGTGGCGTTATCTACTTAGATATTTTAATGCACTGATGCAAAAATAATCTCGGTGCCATGGTAATATATTGGGGTGTTTTTCAGTTGGAAAACTAGGCATTCAGCAGCAGCCATTTAAAACTATTCTAAATGTTAATCTTGATGGAAGCACATAACAGCTTTTTATTATCACTTCATTTTCTGCTTCCAATAGTAAAGATGATTGTGTAAAGCACCAACCCTAACGAAAACAAGTTAAAAAAAATAAATAAAACAAGACAGAGGGCATTGCTGTGGGGAGGGGGGAGGAGAAATGCGACACAGCGGGCAGGGGAGGGGGCGGAGCGGGGAGAGCGGCGATGAGGGTGTGAAGCAGCAGGGGCCTTTGAAGTGTATCTAAGCTTCACTTCAAAGGTGTGGGAGGAGTTCGGCTGAGGGAACAGATGGTGATTTGATGATGTGCTCGCGCATTTTAGGTCAATGCGCTTGCGCATTGACCTAAAAGCGCACGGGCACAGCACCAAATCGCCCAGTTGGGTATAGTCTGTTTAAGACGCTATAGTCTCGCTCTGCTCAATGCGCATGCGCATTGAGAGGCGAGACCTAAAAAAAAAGAAAAATTACCCCCACGGGAGAAAACTTCCAAGGTGTCATGGCCATTAGTATTTTCCTTTTGTCCAAAAAAACAAACTCCTGTTTTGGGAGTTTGTTTATGTAAAACAAAACAGTTTTGTCCTTTCAGAAGAGCCGCCATGGTGGTCGCTCCTTCGAAGGCACATGGTTCTTCTCTATGCCGGCGGCGATCTCTAAATATGGCAGGCAGTAGTCTGCCAGGGTGGTGTGGCTAAGGATCTCTGGCACCCTGGCAGATGGTGGTGGACCTCTGAAACTCTAAGGGGAATATTTATTAGCCATATTTACAAGGACTTATCACCACAGGAACGTCAGTGTTTGTGACGTTCCTGTGGCAATAATCCCTTTGTCTTATTACAAGGCGACGTTAAGCCACTTAGCGTGGTTTAACACAGCCTTGTAAATAAGGTGCCCTTTCATGCTACACTATGCTATTTTGACACTGTCCCCTACTTATAAGGGTGGCATAAATATGGGGCAATGATTCAGAAAAGGGGGTGGTGATGAACAGAGTGTCTGAATTAAGCAGACCACTCTTACCCAGTCCAAAGATCAGGGCTTGATCCATCACCGTTATTTATCTCACTGCCCCATCCCAGCTCAGAACCTGGCTATATGCAAATCAGTCTGTCCCTGGCCCAGTGCATCATGGGAACAGGGCAGACTAAACTACCAAGCCAATTCTTCACCAGAAAGGAGACAAGCTACCGGGGACCGGTTTCTGGCATTTCAGCCGTCTTCGGCCCGGCTTGCTTGAATCCTGATGGAGCAGTGAGAAAGGAACTCATGTCTGAGTATACCCTGCCACACCTATAGTGGCCAAAAACGATTCAGAAAAGGGGGTGGTGATGAACAGAGTGTCTGAATTAAGCAGACCACTCTTACCCAGTCCAAAGATCAGGGCTTGATCCATCACCGTTATTTATCTCACTGCCCCATCCCAGCTCAGAACCTGGCTATATTCAAATCAGTCTGTCCCTGGCCCAGTGCATCATGGGAACAGGGCAGACTAAACTACCAAGCCAATTCTTCACCAGAAAGGAGACAAGCTACCGGGGACCGGTTTCTGGCATTTCAGCCGTCTTCGGCCCGGCTTGCTTGAATCCTGATGGAGCAGTGAGAAAGGGACTCATGTCTGAGCATACCCTGCCACACCTATAGTGGCCAAAAACGATTCAGAAAAGGGGGTGGTGATGAACAGAGTGTCTGAATTAAGCAGACCACTCTTACCCAGTCCAAAGATCAGAGCTTGATCCATCACCGTTATTTATCTCACTGCCCCATCCCAGCTCAGAACCTGGCTATATGCAAATCAGTCTGTCTCTGGCCCAGTGCATCATGGGAACAGGGCAGACTAAACTACCAAGCCAATTCTTCACCAGAAAGGAGACAAGCTACCGGGGACCGGTTTCTGGCATTTGAGCCGTCTTCGGCCCGGCTTGCTTGAATCCTGATGGAGCAGTGAGAAAGGGACTCATGTCTGAGCATACCCTGCCACACCTATATTGGCCAAAAACGATTCAGAAAAGGGGGTGGTGATGAACAGAGTGTCTGAATTAAGCAGACCACTCTTACCCAGTCCAAAGATCAGGGCTTGATCCATCACCGTTATTTATCTCACTGCCCCAACCCAGCTCAGAACCTGGCTATATGCAAATCAGTCTGTCCCTGGCCCAGTGCATCATGGGAACAGGGCAGACTAAACTACCAAGCCAATTCTTCACCAGAAAGGAGACAAGCTACCGGGGACCGGTTTCTGGCATTTGAGCCGTCTTCGGCCCGGCTTGCTTGAATCCTGATGGAGCAGTGAGAAAGGGACTCATGTCTGAGCATACCCTGCCACACCTATATTGGCCAAAAACGATTCAGAAAAGGGGGTGGTGATGAACAGAGTGTCTGAATTAAGCAGACCACTCTTACCCAGTCCAAAGATCAGGGCTTGATCCATCACCGTTATTTATCTCACTGCCCCATCCCAGCTCAGAACCTGGCTATATGCAAATCAGTCTGTCCCTGGCCCAGTGCATCATGGGAACAGGGCACTCTAAACTACCAAGCCAATTCTTCACCAGAAAGGAGACAAGCTACCGGGGACCGGTTTCTGGCATCTCAGCCGTCTTCGGCCCGGCTTGCTTGAATCCTGATGGAGCAGTGAGAAAGGGACTCATGTCTGAGTATACCCTGCCACACCTATAGTGGCCAAAAACGATTCAGAAAAGGGGGTGGTGATGAACAGAGTGTCTGAATTAAGCAGACCACTCTTACCCAGTCCAAAGATCAGGGCTTGATCCATCACCGTTATTTATCTCACTGCCCCAACCCAGCTCAGAACCTGGCTATATGCAAATCAGTCTGTCCCTGACCCAGTGCATCATGGGAACAGGGCAGACTAAACTACCAAGCCAATTCTTCACCAGAAAGGAGACAAGCTACCGGGGACCGGTTTCTGGCATTTGAGCCGTCTTCGGCCCGGCATGCTTGAATCCTGATGGAGCAGTGAGAAAGGGACTCATGTCTGAGCATACCCTGCCACACCTATATTGGCCAAAAACGATTCAGAAAAGGGGGTGGTGATGAACAGAGTGTCTGAATTAAGCAGACCACTCTTACCCAGTCCAAAGATCAGGGCTTGATCCATCCCCGTTATTTATCTCACTGCCCCATCCCAGCTCAGAACCTGGCTATATGCAAATCAGTCTGTCCCTGGCCCAGTGCATCATGGGAACAGGGCACTCTAAACTACCAAGCCAATTCTTCACCAGAAAGGAGACAAGCTACCGGGGACCGGTTTCTGGCATCTCAGCCGTCTTCGGCCCGGCTTGCTTGAATCCTGATGGAGCAGTGAGAAAGGGACTCATGTCTGAGTATACCCTGCCACACCTATAGTGGCCAAAAACGATTCAGAAAAGGGGGTGGTGATGAACAGAGTGTCTGAATTAAGCAGACCACTCTTACCCAGTCCAAAGATCAGGGCTTGATCCATCACCGTTATTTATCTCACTGCCCCAACCCAGCTCAGAACCTGGCTATATGCAAATCAGTCTGTCCCTGGCCCAGTGCATCATGGGAACAGGGCAGACTAAACTACCAAGCCAATTCTTCACCAGAAAGGAGACAAGCTACCGGGGACCGGTTTCTGGCATTTCAGCCGTCTTCGGCCCGGCTTGCTTGAATCCTGATGGAGCAGTGAGAAAGGGACTCATGTCTGAGCATACCCTGCCACACCTATAGTGGCCAAAAACGATTCAGAAAAGGGGGTGGTGATGAACAGAGTGTCTGAATTAAGCAGACCACTCTTACCCAGTCCAAAGATCAGGGCTTGATCCATCACCGTTATTTATCTCACTGCCCCATCCCAGCTCAGAACCTGGCTATATGCAAATCAGTCTGTCCCTGGCCCAGTGCATCATGGGAACAGGGCAGACTAAACTACCAAGCCAATTCTTCACCAGAAAGGAGACAAGCTACCGGGGACCGGTTTCTGGCATTTGAGCCGTCTTCGGCCCGGCTTGCTTGAATCCTGATGGAGCAGTGAGAAAGGGACTCATGTCTGAGCATACCCTGCCACACCTATATTGGCCAAAAACGATTCAGAAAAGGGGGTGGTGATGAACAGAGTGTCTGAATTAAGCAGACCACTCTTACCCAGTCCAAAGATCAGGGCTTGATCCATCACCGTTATTTATCTCACTGCCCCATCCCAGCTCAGAACCTGGCTATATGCAAATCAGTCTGTCCCTGGCCCAGTGCATCATGGGAACAGGGCAGACTAAACTACCAAGCCAATTCTTCACCAGAAAGGAGACAAGCTACCGAGGACCGGTTTCTGGCATTTCAGCCGTCTTCGGCCCGGCTTGCTTGAATCCTGATGGAGCAGTGAGAAAGGGACTCATGACTGAGTATACCCTGCCACACCTATAGTGGCCAAAAACGATTCAGAAAAGGGGGTGGTGATGAACAGAGTGTCTGCATTAAGCAGACCACTCTTACCCAGTCCAAAGATCAGGGTTTGATCCATCACCGTTATTTATCTCACTGCCCCATCCCAGCTCAGAACCTGGCTATATGCAAATCAGTCT
Organism: Lissotriton vulgaris; assembly: GCF_964263255.1. Lineage (NCBI taxonomy): Eukaryota > Metazoa > Chordata > Amphibia > Caudata > Salamandridae > Lissotriton > Lissotriton vulgaris. The sequence continues at coordinate 16,095 of NW_028243989.1, forward strand.
GTCCCTGGCCCAGTGCATCATGGGAACAGGGCAGACTAAACTACCAAGCCAATTCTTCACCAGAAAGGAGACAAGCTACCGGGGACCGGTTTCTGGCATTTCAGCCATCTTCGGCCCGGCTTGCTTGAATCCTGATGGAGCAGTGAGAAAGGGACTCATGTCTGAGTATACCCTGCCACACCTATAGTGGCCAAAAACGATTCAGAAAAGGGGGTGGTGATGAACAGAGTGTCTGAATTAAGCAGACCACTCTTACCCAGTCCAAAGATCAGGGCTTGATCCATCACCGATGATGTGCTCGCGCATTTTAGGTCAATGCGCTTGCGCATTGACCTAAAAGCGCACGGGCACAGCACCAAATCGCCCAGTTGGGTATAGTCTGTTTAAGACGCTATAGTCTCGCTCTGCTCAATGCGCATGCGCATTGAGAGGCGAGACCTAAAAAAAAAGAAAAATTACCCCCACGGGAGAAAACTTCCAAGGTGTCATGGCCATTAGTATTTTCCTTTTGTCCAAAAAAACAAACTCCTGTTTTGGGAGTTTGTTTATGTAAAACAAAACAGTTTTGTCCTTTCAGAAGAGCCGCCATGGTGGTCGCTCCTTCGAAGGCACATGGTTCTTCTCTATGCCGGCGGCGATCTCTAAATATGGCAGGCAGTAGTCTGCCAGGGTGGTGTGGCTAAGGATCTCTGGCACCCTGGCAGATGGTGGTGGACCTCTGAAACTCTAAGGGGAATATTTATTAGCCATATTTACAAGGACTTATCACCACAGGAACGTCAGTGTTTGTGACGTTCCTGTGGCAATAATCCCTTTGTCTTATTACAAGGCGACGTTAAGCCACTTAGCGTGGTTTAACACAGCCTTGTAAATAAGGTGCCCTTTCATGCTACACTATGCTATTTTGACACTGTCCCCTACTTATAAGGGTGGCATAAATATGGGGCAATGCCAAAATTAAGATCAGGGAAAACCTGGTCTTAACATGGCGAAACGAGGAGAATTTTTTTATTTCTCCTTGTTCTTGCTGTTTCTATAAGTGCTGCATTTTGTAGCACACATAGAAACAGCAAATCGCCAAGGTACACCTTCCTGCACATAAACAATCATTAAAAAAATGACGATATGCAACTTATATGTGTGCAAAAGAGTTACAAATCACTATTAGACATTGTTAATGTGCAAGAAGGTGAAAGGGATACCTTCCCGCAAATAAACAATAATTTCCTCAAAGCAGGCACCTTTGCATTATGGTGAATGTGTGCCCGTGTTGGCGCTATTAAAGGCAGGGGAAACCCAATAAACCCTTGTAGGCTTGGGCAATGAGTATTTGAAAACACAGTGTGCTACAAGGGATTCATTTATGGACACATTAAATCATAATTGTGAGTCGTACATATGTAACAGACTCTAATGTATCAACAGACTATCACATTCAATCAATAAAAAGAGTTAATCAAAGGAAGGAAAACACAGAGATATCGAGTTATATTTATGAAATATGTTTATATATATTTGATGATGAAGAAATCAATTGACATCTTGGGAGACGGATATAAGGAAATAAATCTAAGCAAAAAGCTAAGAACAGAGGTATGGATGATAATGACACTTCAGTTCACAGCTAAACCATCAACTCCTGGTAGGTATAACAAACAACCAAATATAATTAATAAACAATGGTCGTAGGTTGGTGACAGTGCAACGTTTTGGAGATGATGGGAGTGTCGACCTTTCGGTCTTTTATGCTGTCGTCATGAAGACCATCTTCAGGACAGAGCATTTCATTGCTGTGAAAAACTCCCTGAAATTTCGCGAAAGGTCTTTTCCAATTTGGATGGGCGGCAAGGACATCAAGTTGATTCAATTAAATCTTTAGTATGTTATTTAGAGAGAGCCTTCCACTGAATATGGAGTAGCTGAAAGTTGGATAGACAGCGTAACTCTGTGTTTTTCAATATCGCAAGTTCAGAAGTCGGGAAAGTGGTGTCTCTGATCGGCATGCCGGGTCGTCAGTGGCAGCTGAGTTTAGCATCAGCACTAGGGAAAATGCAGGGATGTGCCGTACCATTGTAAATACGGTGCAACTCTGCATTTTCAGAATGGCGGAGCATGGCGTTAGCAATTTTTGCTTAACTCCACACTTCGCCATTTACTTGAAAATATGCCTTCAAACAAGGGCTAGTGTCTCAAATTATCATCTTCCACATGCATCTGGATAGCTTTTCCAATGCCATGCTCCTTCGCTGCTGCAACCCTTTCAACTTGGCATTATTCTCTCAAAGTGATTGCACTTCCCACATGATGCCCTCTTGCTACTGTGGGTTGCACAGCCAGTGTTATACAGGAGTTTGGCTGCAGCCTTTGGGCTCCTTCTAGAGTGAGGGAATGCCCTTGATCATCCTCCTGGGATGCCACAGATGGTGGGTGAAATATGAGACACTGCACCAGGCCAATCACCGACCTTCCATGTCAATGGGTCATTTTGTTTGTTTCCTTTGTGTTACCTTGTTTTAGGGTTCCATTCTCCCCTTGTGACAGTGTTCTCCTGTACCACTGTCTGTGATCGATCTCCTGGTCTCAGAATATAATATATCTATACGTTTTGTGGATGTTTGCCCAGAAATGAACAACTTTTAAATCATATTATTGGATACTTCTGTGACATGTTCTACCTACCGAAATTGACCTTTCCGGAATGAACAGTTTTTACTGGACATTTCTTTAGGTCCAGTTGCCCAAATGGTGAATTTGGTAGCAAACCAGCTGTCATGAAATGTTGGAAGACAGTATTAAATGTTGCATTTTATTTCTTGCTTCTCCAAACAGTAGGGAACTGTAGTTGTAACGCAACTAGTTCCCAGAACAGCATGATGATGAGTTTAGATGGAATGAGTAACCGTTTGGGGGAAAGAGACGACTGTGTGACATTCCACGGGTTATTGTAAAACATAATTTTAACCTCCGCGTATAGATTTGCAAGCCACAAGGTGTGGGTTTGAGTTACACATAAAAAAGGATTGGTGAACGCCAGCCGCAATAGTATGGCCGAGTCGTTTAACTCACTAGAATTACGTTTCAACTAAATGGAACCCATTTCTCTGGGGCATATTCATGGCATCCTGGTTTAATGACTTCTAGGCCCTGAGATGCCTTTTTAAAGCGGTTTTACTTTAATTTCTCCAGCAAGTATGTTTTACCAGTACAATTGTACATGTAGAGTACAAGAACTACAATGAACATTCGAAGGTTATATAATATCAGTTTATCCAAACCTAACTAGGTAATGATTGATTTGATTAGTTGGCGGTATTTTAAACTTTAAGCTGTAAAAGTTGTGTGCAATATTTTAATTTCTAAGCACTAAATTGTGCAATGTTGATCTTACCCCTCTTGCACCATGTGAATTATTAGCAATGTTTTGTTACTGGTACTTCAATACACTAAGATGTTGCTCAACGGAATATAATAACCATTAAATGATTGCACCATCAAAATATTCAAATACCACTGCCCTGGATCTGTCCAGAAGACAAAGTCACTATTTCTGTAAAAAAGTGGAAGTACTGAAACGCAAACCATTATACGTGATGTGGTCTCTAAAGTCTGGTGCAATTTCTAACAGTGCAGCACAATAGGCAGTTACATTTGAGGAAATCCCAGGACGCAGTTGCATCATGTTTTAGTGCAAAGTTTAGCACGGCCACAGAGCTCACCTTCAGTTTCAGCCACTAGCAGAAAAGCATATCACTTATGCCAGTGCCCTGGTAGTTGCAAAAAGTGTGTCACGATGATGGGTATGGTACCAGGAAATAGCAGCCTAAATATTGTCTGACAAAAATATAGGGTCCTAAAAATCGTAAACAAAATATTGCGCCATCAGACCAAGTAATGGTAAAGTACTCCAATTTGAATGGCATTTTTGCAAGCGAAACCTAGGAAACAATAATTATGCCAGCAGCCAGACAATATGACAATATTTTTGTTATTGATATTGCGACATACAACCTGATGGTGTTGGTGATGCTGGCAATAAAAGTCTGAAAAAATAGTTTAGGTAATGCATCACTCGTAATCACTGACTAGGAGTGACAATTGGAAAAAAAAACTAGTCTAGTTTCACAAAGTATAAGTTTACAAATGTTAAAGAAAGAGGGAAATCCTTAGCAACCATTCCCTAGGTGGCAGTGCCCAGTTAGTGCTTACACCACCAGCGCATCCCAGGCCTGGTGCCTTTTCCACTTTCTCCCCTGCACAGTGTCTCAAGGCTTCAGACACCCCTCAACTCCCTACACCCTACTCGCCACTCACCCCATCTCCTACCACATCCCCACCTTACAAGGAATATACTTAGAGCAGTTTCTCCACCTCAAGATGTTCCTCTGTTAATACCCATTTTTGCAAATGAGCATGGAAATCATGTATCATTGAGGCTGTAAATGTCACCATGCAATGTTTTCCACCTTAGTCAGACTCAGCACAAAAAATATTTACCTTCGACCATCTACACTCTGAGTCCTGACACATGGTTCACTCTGATTTCAGCTCTTCAGATGATGTAACTGATGTCCGTGAAAAAGATATATTTGAGTTATCCTTGTTAATGTATCTTCATAATTAACATGGGGAAACCACAAGCAAGGGGAGGCAGGAGAAGACACAAATACAGGGAGCCAGATGAAGACATGAACAGAAAGGCAAGCCAAGAGCCGACACTGGGAGATGCCGCAACAGTATCAAACAAACATTAGAGGAGTACCATCAGAAATTGCTCAAAAAAGCACTCTGATTGGGATGACTACAAAAGAGAAAGAAGAGAGTCCTTCTTTTATTTATAAAACCCCTCACTCACCAACCTGGTTGGTGACATGCTTCATCATCGGGGTCCACCCTGATAGCCGAGTGCCATCAGGGTGTGCTTCGACACCTGGACTACAGTGGAGCTGGTATTTGTGTGAGTGGTGTAAACAAAAAAGTGTTAAAAATTGTCCTGGTTTAACTTGTGTGAAATACACATTTATTCTCAAGCTACTAGACAATATTAAATGGAAGTGTATGGATGCAATAAGGTATGTTATGACCATGTGTATCACTATGTGCTAGGTCTACATGTTTCAACCCGTTTGGTGGAAAATACCGGGTTTTCTTCAGGACCGTAGGAAAATGGGTGGTCAGGGCACACTAACGCCCTGCCAGTCCTAGATTCCTTAAATCTACTGACAAAAATCTGTCGTAGGAAAAGAACTTGAACCCGAGTGAGCGAGAGAAAAGCAAAAAGACCTGTTGGAGAGAAAAGGAAAAAAGTCACGAGTATACCTGTTACAAGCCTGTAACAAAGTGCCGTGCTGACTCTCACGTGTCTGCTTACTTACTGTGCATCCCATTCAGAGCAGATTAGGATCGGTCACATTATGCAAGGCTACCCACCATTAACTACTCATGATGGTGCTTACATGTGTTTTAATAAACACGTACTAAGACAAAGCCTATTTGAGGCTCAAACTGGCACACTTATCAATTGTGGCGTGCTCAGTAATCAATAAGTCGTTATTTTATCGATCAGAAACACTCATCAATTAATTGTGTGTGGCTCGATTTCTCACATTGACACTAGCGTGAGATAACAACGACGTGTGGTGCATTCTTTATCCTTTCGTACATTCAGTCACACTAGACAGACACACAATCAACACACATAAAAAAGCCAAAGGTGAACAGGGCTTACTCCTGCTCCGGGTCTTAAGGCTTCACGGGGTGGAGGGAAGGTTGGCCTCTCAAAGGGACATATTCTAAGGTGGGGAGAAATGGAAGAAAGTTTGTCAAAGATCCGGGCTGGCGGGAGGTTACCCGACACCTGGTCGGCACCCGGGCCGTCTGAGATTAGCTTACTTACAGTTTCGTAGAGGTTCAGTGGCAGTGTACCTACTCGCCTCTCCAAGCCGCCCCGCTAACGAATAGCGCCGGCCGGCGTGATTAATAGACTCAGACCGGCTTCCAGGGTGGGCGGGGTGACGTGATTCACGTGCGTACTGACGTGGTGTGCAGTGCGTCTGGTTGGTAAAAATAGTGATAGGACAAAGAGCTCGGATTGAGCTCAGGTCGCAAGGCAACATAAAACTAAACAAGTTGACTCTGGGAGGCTCTGGTATTAACTGAAAAAGAGAGCCAGGGAGCATGATATTAAGTGTAAAAAGGTATGACAATGTCCACGGGAACATGGGCAATTTTACCAACATACTCAAGGAAACTAACTGTTTGCTTGGGGAAATAAATATCTAAAGAAGGGGAACTAATTTACATGGAAATACAAGGAAATGAAGTAGTTGTAGCTATACAACCGGTAAAGTAAAGGAAAACAGCACATCAGTAATAATTACTGCGAGGACCGAATATAGCGTCAATGGCAGGGTGTTTACAGTAGATTAATCAGAGGATACTTGTCATGTCAATAGAGCACCAATTCACATGACGTTGGCCCAAGGAATATTGTCATTAAGTCCTGTGACTTGTGTGGATAATCTATATATCCATCTCTGTTCCTTCTCGTACAGGTGTTTCTGCATGTTAGGTCCAAGGGTGATCTGTTCGATCACTGTCCATCTCATGTCGTTGGGCATGTGATAGTGTTCAAGGAAGTGGCCAGTCAATTTTGTGGCACTTTTTCTACAACGGATTGTGCTGCGATGTTCGCATATCCGTTGCTTTATCTTTCTTGTTGTCATCCCTATATATCGTTTGTTGCAGGTACACTCAATTAGATAGACAACATTGCAGCTGTTGCAGTTCGTGTGAGATTGTTGTCTCCACACTTTGCCAGTTTCAATATTCAGAGTTTTGGTGTTGCTTGTTAAGTGGCATATGCTGCAGTTGCCACAGTGAAAATACCCAGTGACATTGGGTAGGCCCCAAACTTTAGTAATTGATTGGCTATCGGTTGGCTTCTTTGTTTTGGGCCTAGTATTAACCAGTGTGTCTTTTAGGCTAGGTGATTTCTTATAAGAGAACATTAGCTTTTCCCAATGGAGATTACCAGTGCTGAGAATCGACCAATGTTTATTGATGCTTTTGGACACCTGGTTAGAGATGGCATTAAAGGTGGTAACACAGGTGAGTGGTGTTTCCTGCGGGTGGTATTTTCTCCAGGAGATGCCGCAACAGCCCATCATAGCAAACAGACTGAGGTCTGCAGTGCACTCCGCATCCACCCTCCAGAATGCGCACTGCTCTCCTGCTTTAGTTGTTTTATACTGTGACAGTCATAATATAATATCTGTAGCTTCTAGGAGGCCATAGGAATACAGATGTGAACTCTAAAAATAAATAAAATAAAATAAAACGGTGCATGGATACTGCTCACGATGCCTGTTACCATTCTGAACTTGTTCTCATCTTTTTGATCATTTTTCAGCAACTCCGTCTGGCAGATGTCACCAGATGGATTACTGGGATATATATATATAGTGAACGAGTGAACAAGGCTGGTTGCTTCCGGACGAAATGCGTCATAGCGGCACGGTGGTAGCACAATAAAAACCACTTTAACTAATTTGGGTCTGCACTTGCCTTCTCCGTGTGTCAAGGGGATTAAGTTGTAAGCGTGTAAATATATATATATATATATATATATATATATATATATATATATATATATATATATATATATATATATATATATATATATATATATATATATATATTGCTCAAACACCTTCCAAAGGATATATATATATGAGTGTGGCTGTGTCTTTACACGCGAGCGTCCATATGTGGATGGAACCATCACCATCCTTTTACCGCACCCGCCAGAAGAGTGCAGCACGATGCCTGTTACCATTCTGAACTTGTTCTCATCTTTTTGATCATTTTTCAGCAACTCCGTCTGGCAGATGTCACCAGATGGATTACTGGGATATATATATATAGTGAACGAGTGAACAAGGCTGGTTGCTTCCGGACGAAATGCGTCATAGCGGCACGGTGGTAGCACAATAAAAACCACTTTAACTAATTTGGGTCTGCACTTGCCTTCTCCGTGTGTCAAGGGGATTAAGTTGTAAGCGTGTAAATATATATATATATATATATATATATATATATATATATATATATATATATATATATATATATATATATATATATATATATATATATATATATATATATATATATATATATATATTGCTCAAACACCTTCCAAAGGATATATATATATGAGTGTGGCTGTGTCTTTACACGCGAGCGTCCATATGTGGATGGAACCATCACCATCCTTTTACCGCACCCGCCAGAAGAGTGCAGCAGCGCCATGATGGAAACGAGCGAGCAGTGCCCCTGCATACACGCTGAGCACCGCCAAGCAGCCTCAGGGTAGGAGCCGACCAGGGTAAGCATCCAGCTTGCTAGTCTGACGGGCATATATCCGTCTGCTACTCCGCTATCGTGAGGTCACCTGGTTGGCGAGGGGAGACCACTCGTCTGCCTTGATCCACAGATGGGGCGCCAAGACTAAACAGGACTACCAGTCCCATCAGGCACTGGGACATTTGGACTGCCCACTAGGGGCGTGCCATGATTATTATCAGGGCTGGTACCTGCATTCCCATCATCAGTTCGCCAAATCCTCTGAAGAGAAGGCGGGAGCCTTCGAAACGCGTCAGGAATTCCACGGCGAAATGGGACTGAATCACTTTCTCTTGAGCTCCTCAGCTATTCAAGCATGCTGTGGCAAGAAAGGCGAGTTCAAGTTTCTCCCCGCGAGTGTGGCTGTGTCTTTACACGCGAGCGTCCATATGTGGATGGAACCATCACCATCCTTTTACCGCACCCGCCAGAAGAGTGCAGCAGCGCCATGATGGAAACGAGCGAGCAGTGCCCCTGCATACACGCTGAGCACCGCCAAGCAGCCTCAGGGTAGGAGCCGACCAGGGTAAGCATCCAGCTTGCTAGTCTGACGGGCATATATCCGTCTGCTACTCCGCTATCGTGAGGTCGCCTGGTTGGCGAGGGGAGACCACTCGTCCGCCTTGATCCACAGATGGGGCGCCAAGACTAAACAGGACTACCAGTCCCATCAGGCACTGGGACATTTGGACTGCCCACTAGGGGCGTGCCATGATTATTATCAGGGCTGGTACCTGCATTCCCATCATCAGTCCGCCAAATCCTCTGAAGAGAAGGCGGGAGCCTTCGAAACGCGTCAGGAATTCCACGGCGAAATGGGACTGAATCACTTTCTCTTGAGCTCCTCAGCTATTCAAGCATGCTGTGGCAAGAAAGGCGAGTTCAAGTTTCTCCCCGCGAGTGTGGCTGTGTCTTTACACGCGAGCGTCCATATGTGGATGGAACCATCACCATCCTTTTACCGCACCCGCCAGAAGAGTGCAGCAGCGCCATGATGGAAACGAGCGAGCAGTGCCCCTGCATACACGCTGAGCACCGCCAAGCAGCCTCAGGGTAGGAGCCGACCAGGGTAAGCATCCAGCTTGCTAGTCTGACGGGCATATATCCGTCTGCTACTCCGCTATCGTGAGGTCGCCTGGTTGGCGAGGGGAGACCACTCGTCCGCCTTGATCCACAGATGGGGCGCCAAGACTAAACAGGACTACCAGTCCCATCAGGCACTGGGACATTTGGACTGCCCACTAGGGGCGTGCCATGATTAATATCAGGGCTGGTACCTGCATTCCCATCATCAGTTCGCCAAATCCTCTGAAGAGAAGGCGGGAGCCTTCGAAACGCGTCAGGAATTCCACGGCGAAATGGGACTGAATCACTTTCTCTTGAGCTCCTCAGCTATTCAAGCATGCTGTGGCAAGAAAGGCGAGTTCAAGTTTCTCCCCGCGAGTGTTGCTGTGTCTTTACACGCGAGCGTCCATATGTGGATGGAACCATCACCATCCTTTTACCGCACCCGCCAGAAGAGTGCAGCAGCGCCATGATGGAAACGAGCGAGCAGTGCCCCTGCATACACGCTGAGCACCGCCAAGCAGCCTCAGGGTAGGAGCCGACCAGGGTAAGCATCCAGCTTGCTAGTCTGACGGGCATATATCCGTCTGCTACTCCGCTATCGTGAGGTCGCCTGGTTGGCGAGGGGAGACCACTCGTCCGCCTTGATCCACAGATGGGGCGCCAAGACTAAACAGGACTACCAGTCCCATCAGGCACTGGGACATTTGGACTGCCCACTAGGGGCGTGCCATGATTATTATCAGGGCTGGTACCTGCATTCCCATCATCAGTTCGCCAAATCCTCTGAAGAGAAGGCGGGAGCCTTCGAAACGCGTCAGGAATTCCACGGCGAAATGGGACTGAATCACTTTCTCTTGAGCTCCTCAGCTATTCAAGCATGCTGTGGCAAGAAAGGCGAGTTCAAGTTTCTCCCCGCGAGTGTGGCTGTGTCTTTACACGCGAGCGTCCATATGTGGATGGAACCATCACCATCCTTTTACCGCACCCGCCAGAAGAGTGCAGCAGCGCCATGATGGAAACGAGCGAGCAGTGCCCCTGCATACACGCTGAGCACCGCCAAGCAGCCTCAGGGTAGGAGCCGACCAGGGTAAGCATCCAGCTTGCTAGTTTGACGGGCATATATCCGTCTGCTACTCCGCTATCGTGAGGTCGCCTGGTTGGCGAGGGGAGACCACTCGTCCGCCTTGATCCACAGATGGGGCGCCAAGACTAAACAGGACTACCAGTCCCATCAGGCACTGGGACATTTGGACTGCCCACTAGGGGCGTGCCATGATTATTATCAGGGCTGGTACCTGCATTCCCATCATCAGTTCGCCAAATCCTCTGAAGAGAAGGCGGGAGCCTTCGAAACGCGTCAGGAATTCCACGGCGAAATGGGACTGAATCACTTTCTCTTGAGCTCCTCAGCTATTCAAGCATGCTGTGGCAAGAAAGGCGAGTTCAAGTTTCTCCCCGCGAGTGTGGCTGTGTCTTTACACGCGAGCGTCCATATGTGGATGGAACAATCCCCATCCTTTTACCGCACCCGCCAGAAGAGTGCAGCAGCGCCATGATGGAAACGAGCGAGCAGTGCCCTTGCATACACGCTGAGCACCGCCAAGCAGCCTCAGGGTAGGAGCCGACCAGGGTAAGCATCCAGCTTGCTAGTCTGACGGGCATATATCCGTCTGCTACTCCGCTTTCGTGAGGTCGCCTGGTTGGCGAGGGGAGACCACTCGTCCGCCTTGATCCACAGATGGGGCGCCAAGACTAAACAGGACTACCAGTCCCATCAGGCACTGGGACATTTGGACTGCCCACTAGGGGCGTGCCATGATTATTATCAGGGCTGGTACCTGCATTCCCATCATCAGTTCGCCAAATCCTCTGAAGAGAAGGCGGGAGCCTTCGAAACGCGTCAGGAATTCCACGGCGAAATGGGACTGAATCACTTTCTCTTGAGCTCCTCAGCTATTCAAGCATGCTGTGGCAAGAAAGGCGAGTTCAAGTTTCTCCCCGCGAGTGTGGCTGTGTCTTTACACGCGAGCGTCCATATATATATATATATATATATATATATATATATATATATATATATATATATATATATATCCGTAACTCCAATCCACCTCCTGCCGCTCCGCTTCACTCCCGGGTGCCTCCTCAACGCGCGGTGAAGCGCGTAATATATTATAAACACACAGTTCCCATCCGTGAAACTGCTCCGCAAATGAGGACACTCCAGCCCAGTTTATCGATCTCCGCTAGTAGTTTATTACCTGCGCAAACACACAGTTAACAAGCAAACGCGTTTCGGCGTTGCCGCCTTCGTCAGTGCTCGCCAACGGAGCCATTTTTTGGGTTTAAATAAAGTAAACATGTTAAAATGATAAACATAAAAGAGGCACACAAATTCATTCGCGTTTGGCAGCCATCTTTGAATGGTTAAATCACCATTTACAATCTAGTGTTCTGCTAAGGAAATATCCTCATTGGCTAGAATAGCATTATTTAATACAGCATATGTTATTTGATTTCCATCATTTGAGTCATTTATTTAACCATTTGTTAATATTGTTCATGATTCATATCTGCTGTATGCTTACATATATTACCTTGCCTAGTATGGGATATTATCTCATTTATCCAGGAAGAAATCAAGGAGATTGAGAGGAAAATAAGCGAGGATAAGGATGTAAAGAAAAGTGAAGAATTACGCAAGCTGATGAAACAGCGATTAATAGATTATGAGAACACTATAAAGAGGAGGAAACAGGAGAAGTTTATACGAGATGAGAATGATTACGCAAATGGTCGTATTTTAACATTTGCAAAAAAATATGACGCAGCTCGGCTGAACTTACAGCAGGCCAAGAAACAATCCCAAACTCCAACTGAATTGAGTACTGAAGAATCGGAAATATCCGAAGACGAATCTGCGCAACAGCGAAAACATCAGGATACTAGAACAGCAGAAAGAAACAGCGCCGCGACAGAAGAGGTTCTATCAACCTCAGAAGATTCGGTTTTTTACGAATACGAGGTGATGCGAGGTCTAAGACAGAGACCCGCACCACGAGCCCATCCACCTACAGCCGCAAGAGGAAGACAAGGAGGGGCAAAAAAGGCAGAAGTGGGCCGTTCCACCCCGATAATGACCCGCAGCAGACGAGGGGGCAGATGGCAGTAAGGAACGGAGACATAAGGGGAGAAACCGAACAAACAATTATCAATCTGTCAGATAGAGTGCTGACAGAAAAGGAAAGCAGTATACTTCGACTGGGACTAACTTTCTGTCCAACTCCAGCATTTGATTATACGCAAATACGTACTGACCTCTTCAAATTCGTACGAAAAGTGAAACTAATGAAGATATTCAAACTACACCCTAAAGGGCCGGCAATGACAACCACCATCGGAGAAGAGAATATGGATCCATTGGTAGGAACGGACATTGAAACACTGATCACAGTACAAGGACTACTCGAAGGAACGGGATCTCAGGAAGAACCAAGGGAAGCATTGACACAATTCCTGGAGGAAGGGGGAATTACACAAAAAGGCTGCAGGAGCAGTATGAAAATCAAGTCAAAAATCAACCCAAAGGGAACACACGATGCAATAGACACTTTCCAGGAAGTGGTGATCGAGAGCTTGAAGAACTTACAGAAAAAGAAATTCAACGGTGCTAAAAGGAATTTCAACAAATCAGAGTGGGATATGATAAATGATCTCCGGGATGACGAGAGAATTGTCATCAAACCCAGTGACAAAGGGGGAAATATCGTGCTACTCAACAAACAGCAATATGAGGATGAGGCCTTCTGCCAATTGAAGAAACCTGAACACTATGCTCCAATAAAAAGAGAACAATATGTTGAGAGCATAACAAGATTTCATTCACTAATTGCTGATTGGAAAGAAAAAGGCATCCTAGATCCAAAGGACTGGGCAAATCTGAAGAACGAACATCCTCAACTGGCCACTTTTTATCACTTGCCAAAAGTGCATAAAAGTAAGGTCTGGCCACCCGGGAGACCAATAGTATCAGCAATAGATAGCCTACTGGAGCAGACGTCAATATATATAGATACCTTTATAGCACCTTTGGTAAAGGATCTGAGTTCCTATTTGAGGGACACACAGGATTTTCTGAGGACGATACAAGGTGTGATGTGGGAAGAGGACTTATTATTGATCACACTAGACATTACAAGCCTCTACACATCAATTAGACACGATGACGGTCTGGAAGCATTGACTTTTTTCTTGCAAAGAAGGGAATTGAAGTAGAGGACACACAACCACATGCTTGTTGCATTAACGGAATTTTGCTTAAAAAACAATATTTTTCTGTTCTCTGGCCAGCTATACTTACAACTGCAAGGGACCGCGATGGGCACGTGCTTCGCCCCCAGTTACGCAAATTTATTTGTGGGCTGGTGGGAGGAGCACGTGGCCTGGGCGGGGCCTAATGAAAAGTGGGTGGAAAAAATCTCCCTGTGGACCCGCTACATTGATGATCTTTTCATTGTGTGGCGGGGATCGCAGGAGGAGGCTGAGGAATATATAAGAAGCCTCAATGAGAACAATCTCAATTTGAGATTTACAAGCAACATAAGTAAAGAGGAGGTCTTCTATCTAGACTTAAGGGTCTACATACAGAATAGCAAAATAGAAACATCCCTGTATCGGAAGCCGACCGCCGGCAACACGATCTTGCATGCCGGAAGTTGCCACCGCCGGTCGGTAGTAAACAACATACCACTGGGGGAGTTCCTACGCATTAAGCGGAACTGCTCCACAGTACAAGAGTATACGAAGGCCAAAAAAGAGTCAAGAGAAAGATTTGAGAAAAGAGGCTATTGCAGAGGGGTCTTAGATGAGGCAGAGAGAAGGAGTGATGCACGTCCAAGGGAGGAACTTCTGATTGACAAAGTCAAAACAGGAGACACATCATTGAGGTTGATAACCAACTTTAATGACAAATCATCAGAGGTATTCCAAATCCTACGTAGGAATTGGAATATACTAAAATCAGATAGCGTAGTGGGAAAACCACTATCTGACTACCCACTCGTTACATATCGCAGAAGTCACTCTTTGAAAGACCATCTAGTGAGTAGCCACTATGAGAGCAAGAAGAAAAAGAAAGCCCTTGCATTGGGTTTTTACCCATGCATGAAATGCAAAGCCTGCAAAAATTCCCACAAAGTGAAAGAGTATGAGGAACCGGGAAGGGGTCAAAAGAAAAAAATCTCGAAACTGTTAAACTGCAATTCAGAGTTTACGATCTACTGTTTGGTATGCCCATGTGGAAAGAAATATGTGGGTAGTACCATTAAACAGACCAAGTTGAGGGTTCTCGAGCACATGAGGGCCATCAACTTGAGAGATCAGGCGTACCCAGTGGCTCGCCACTATGAAAAAGAACACCAAAGCAATAACAACTTGCTATCCTTTTTCATACTAGATCAGCTGGTGAGGACAGAAAGAGGAGGAGACTGGGTGAGAAAATTAAGAACGTTGGAGTCTCGCTACATTATTATGTTGCAGACAAAGAACCCGATAGGCCTTAATAATGAAGAGGAGATGTGGACACACCTATAGAAATAAGTCCAACGATTCAAGTCAAGTCAAGTCATAAAATTTATATAGCGCACTACATACCCAGAGGGTTTCAAGGCGCTTAGGAAGGGGAGGAGGATTATTTGTCAAATATCCACGTTTTAAGCTGCTTTCTGAACGCTAGGTGATTCTGGGTGAGGCGAAGGTAAGCAGGGAGTGAGTTCCATGTTTTGGCAGCCAGGTATGAGAAGGATCTGCCTCCCATGGTGGTCTTGTTGATGCGAGGTACAGTGGCGAAGGCTTGGTTGGAAGAGCGAAGTTGGCGGGATGGGGTGTAGAAGGACAGTCGAGAGTTGAGGCAATCTGGTCCGATGTCGTAGAGTGATTTTTGTGCGTGGGTAAGCAGACGGAAAGTAATCCTCTTATTGACGGGTAGCCAGTGGAGGTCTTTAAGGTGACCAGAGATGTGTTCGTTGCGTGGGATGTCTAGTATGAGCCTGGCTGAGGCGTTTTGGATTCGTTGTAGTTTCTTCTGGAGTTTAGCGGTGGTACCTGCGTAGAGGGTGTTTCCGTAGTCCAGTCGGCTTGTGACTAGAGCGTGGGTGACTGTTTTCCTTGTTTCGGAGGGGATCCAGCGAAATGTTTTTCTGAGCATGCGAAGAATGTTAAAGCAGGAAGAGGATACGGCGCTGACTTGTCTGTTCATTGAGAGTGAAGAATCCAGGATGACGCCAAGGTTCCGTGCGTGGTCTGTCGGGATGGGTGCATTTCCGAGGGCTTCCAGCCACCAGGAGTCGTCCCATGCGGAGGGGGATTTACCTAAGATGAGGACTTCTGTTTTGTCTGAGTTCAGTTTCAGACGGCTTTGTTTCATCCATTCGGCGACTTCTTTCATTCCTTCGTGTAGGTTAGTTTTGGCGGTGCTGGGGTCCTTGGTGAGAGATAGGATCAGTTGAGTGTCATCCGCGTAAGAGATGATGTTGAGGTTGTGTTGGCGGGCGATGGCCGCGAGGGGGCTCATGTATACGTTGAAGAGGGTGGGACTGAGTGAGGATCCTTGTGGTACGCCGCAGATGATTTCAGAGGCCTCGGACTTGAATGGTGGGAGGCGGACTCTCTGGGTTCTTCCGGTGAGGAACGAGGTGATCCATTCCAGTGCCTTTCCTTGGATTCCGATGTTTCTGAGGCGTTGTAAAAGGGTGCTGTGGCAGACTGTGTCGAAGGCTGCAGAGAGGTCGAGGAGGATGAGGGCGACTGTGTCTCCATTGTCCAGTAGAGTTTGAATGTCGTCTGTTGCTGCGATGAGGGCGGTCTCAGTGCTGTGTTTGGCTCGGAAGCCAGATTGTGAGGGGTCGAGTGATTTGTTGGCTTCGAGGAAGGCGGCGAGTTGGTTGTTGACAGCTTTCTCGATGACTTTGGCCGGGAATGGAAGAAGCGAGATGGGGCGGTAGTTTTTGAGTTCGGTGGGGTCTGCTGTTGGTTTTTTCAGAAGGGCGGTGAGTTCAGCGTGTTTCCAGTCTTCTGGGAAGGTAGCGGAGTTGAAGGAGCAGTTGATGACGTCTCGGAGGTGCGGAGCTATGACGGAGTCTGCTTTGTTGAAGATGTGGTGAGGGCATGGGTCTGTGGGGGATCCAGAGTGGATGGAATTCATCAGGCGGATGGTGTCCTCAGTGGAGATTGGGTTCCAGGCGTTAAGGGTGTTCACGGGGGGAAGATGGTCAGCTGATGGTAGGGTGGGTTGGCTTCCGGGTTGGTTGTCAAAGCTGTTGTGGATGTCAGCAATCTTGTTGTGGAAAAAAGAGGCTAGGGAATCGCAGAGGGTTTGAGAGGGGGTGATGTCGTTGGAGTTGGCCGAGGGGTTGGAAAATTCCTTGACGATGTTGAAGAGTTCCTTGCTGTTGTGGGCGTTGTTGTCAAGTCGATCCTTGAATGCTGTTTTCTTGGCTTTTCGGATCAGTTGGTGGTGAGTACGGATGGCGCTTTTGAAGGCGTCCTTGGTGCTGGTGGATGGGTCTTTTTTCCAGGCCTTTTCAAGGGAGCGGCAGAGTTTCTTGGACTTCTTGAGGTCATCGTTGAACCATGAGGTCTTCTTGATGCCAAGTTTGTGTTGACGTTTTTTCAGTGGTGCTAAGGTGTCGGCGGTGTTGGATAACCAAAGGGTGAGGTTGGAGGCGGCTTCGTTGGCGTTAGAAGAGAGGGCTGGGGAGGTTTGAAGGAGCGATGTGGAGATCTGCTCCGTGGTGATTTTGTTCCAGTTTCTTTGTAGAGTTGGTTGGAGGTGGATGATGGGTTTCGGCTTGTTGTAGGTGAAGTGAACGCAGCTGTGGTCAGTCCAGAGGAGATCCGTAGTGTGGCTGAAGGAGACATGGTTGCTGGAGGTGAAGATGGGGTCGAGTGTGTGACCTGCGATGTGGGTGGGGGAAGTGACCAGTTGTTTAAGTCTGAGGTTGGCGAGGTTGTCCAAGAGGGTGGCGGTGTTGCGGTCGTTGATCTTTTCAAGGTGGAAGTTGAGGTCTCCCAGAAGGATGTAGTCTTTGGAGGGGAGCGCGTGTGGGGTGATGAAGTCCGTGATGTCTTCACTGAATTTTGCGCGGGGTCCTGGTGGTCTGTAGAGGAGGGTGCCTCGGAGTGTGGTTTTGGGGTCGATGTGGATCTGGAAGTGAAGGTGTTCGGAGTTAGCGAGGTTGGCGTCAGAGCTGGTTGAGATGCGGATTGATTTCTTATGGACGATAGCGATTCCTCCTCCTGTATGGTCGGTGCGGTCCTTGCGTGTGATCTTATAGTCATCAGGGATAGCGATGGCGATGTCAGGGGCGGAGGAAGCGTTCATCCATGTTTCCGTTAGGAAGGCGACGTCAGGAGCGATGGTGTCTAGTAGGTTCCAAAGGTCAATGGCGTGCCTGTGGACCGAGCGGGTGTTGAGAAGGATGCATTCTAGGTGTTTGGGGTCGGGAGTCTGTGTTGTGGTCGTAGCGGAGATGTTGTCGGTGCCGCTAAATTTGCAGGAGAGGCAGGAGAACGGTCCATGGGTGCGTCCAGGAGCGGCTTGGACGCAGTTGGGGGCGCGACCGGGGTTAAGGGCTAGGAGGGTGGCGGCATCGTAGGTGACGCGGGGGGGCTGGGCAGCGCGAGGGGCAGGGGGTCTGGCGCTGGGCGCGGTCCAGGCGCGGACGGGCGTAGACGGGCTTACCTTTGGCGCACCTTCGGCGCGGATCGGGCGCGGTCGCTGCGCGTGGACGCTGCGCGCGGGAAGAACTGTCATATATGGATAGTGGAGGGGGAGGGGCGAGGGCGTCTCAGCTGGGAGGCGGGGCGGGCACACGAGGACGGCGAGCACAACAAATAAACAAAATGGAGGTGGAGGGGGGGAACAGAGCGGAGCACAACGTGCAAACCACGTAAACAACAGCAGAAACTAAGATCACAGCGCCAATGAGTCCAAAAGCAACTGGGCACAAGCAGGCAATATAAAAATCAACTTTGCAGGCAATAAGCGGAGCGCTGAAGGCTGATGCGCTAAACACGTTAAAATACAGTGCAGTCAAAATGAGATACAGCGACAATGATTTATAGCGCTAGCTGGGCACAGGCAGGCAGGTGAGAAGCAGCTTATGAGGCAATGCAGCGAGAGGCAGCTTGTGAGCTATGCAATGCAGCGCTACGATACCAGGTCTCAGCAGAGGCACTGGGAGCGACCACTCGGCTCGTTAGAGAGGAGCGAAAAAAAAAAACCCGTACTGACCACTCACTTATGATCTCTAGGAACAATGACATTGCATGCTGCCCCCACCACCCTATGAGAAGGTATCCGTCCAAAAAATATGGAGATAGAGATTAGCCCATCCAGGGCACAATAAGAATTAAGGTACCTTGAGGCACATTCTTTGAACTGCTTTCTGACACATTCTGAATTAAGAATGCGTGAGTAAGCCCATCCAGGGCTGGATAAATGAGATAATATCCCATACTAGGCAAGGTAATATATGTAAGCATACAGCAGATATGAATCATGAACAATATTAACAAATGGTTAAATAAATGACTCAAATGATGGAAATCAAATAACATATGCTGTATTAAATAATGCTATTCTAGCCAATGAGGATATTTCCTTAGCAGAACACTAGATTGTAAATGGTGATTTAACCATTCAAAGATGGCTGCCAAACGCGAATGAATTTGTGTGCCTCTTTTATGTTTATCATTTTAACATGTTTACTTTATTTAAACCCAAAAAATGGCTCCGTTGGCGAGCACTGACGAAGGCGGCAACGCCGAAACGCGTTTGCTTGTTAACTATGTGTTTGCGCAGGTAATAAACTACTAGCGGAGATCGATAAACTGGGCTGGAGTGTCCTCATTTGCGGAGCAGTTTCACGGATGGGAACTGTGTGTTTATAATATATATATATATATTACCTACTGGCTATCGCCAGTAGGTATATATAGTTAGAATTTTTTCCCTATGGGACTTTTGAAAATTCTATGTCTAATAACTTTGGCGTTTGTGGACGGAATCGGCTGAAATTTTCAGGAAAATGGCACATTTTGTTTCTGAGCAGCCCCTGAAAATTTGGTGGGGTTTCGTCAAGGGGGGGCTGAGAAAAAAGGGGGGTCCCAAAACGCGTTTTTTGCATTGAGTTTTCCATAGGGCGGTTGGACTCACTTTTAGCTCGAACGGCTGAATGGATTTGCACGAAACTTGGCAAAATTGTAGGGACTGTTAGCCCGATGTGCCTTTGCTAGGTCTCAATATATGTGCTCCAGTAGTTTTTGAGAAATTAACGTTCAAACCAAGATATATATCTGTAACAGCGCTCTGGGCAGCGATCCGGTCCGCTTACTTTTCGCTTATCGGAACTTTGCGCGCAGAAAGCTGATTGGCTCTCCGGTGTCTGTCAACATTCTAAACAGTCCGGAGCGGACGCCATCTTGTCTCTCGGTAGGATCGAGAGAGAAGAAGAGGTGGAAAACGAAGGGGGAATTTAATGAAAGGGGGCAAGGTATCCCCCTCTTGACCCCCTAGGAATGTTGTTGGGGTTATTAAAGGGTCCCGTGGGGAAAATAAAAAAAAAATGATTTTTCACGGTAGAAGCGCGGCCGCGAACTGGTAGCGAAACGGGAATTCGCCATTTTGTGCTTCGTAAATTAAATTACTAGTTATAAGTGGGTGCGGGAGACGTATCCTAATCCCCTATGTTTCCTGAGGGTGGGTGAGGAGGCTGATATATGTTGATACATCTCTTCAAGCGGCTGTGCGTGAGCTTTTTTTTTTTTTTTGCTGCGTGACAGTCCGGAGCGGCCGCCATCTTGTCTCTCGGTAGGATCGAGAGAGAAGAAAAGGTGAAAAACTAAGGGGGAATTTAATGAAAGGGGGCAAGGTATCCCCCTCTTGACCCCCTAGGAATGTTGTTGGGGTTATTAAAGGGTCCCGTGGGGAAAATAAAAAAAAAATGATTTTTCACGGTAGAAGCGCTTCACGGGCCGCGAACTGGGCCGCAAACTGGTAGCGAAACGGGAATTCGCCATTTTGTGCTTCGTTAATTAAAGTACTAGGTATAAGGGGGTGCGGGAGACATATCCTAATCCCCTATGTTTCCTGAGGGTGGCTGAGGAGGCTGATATATGTTGATATATCTCTTCCAGCGGCTGCGCCATCTTGCCTTTTTTCGAATGCCACAATTTTGTCGTGCACGGCAGCCATTTTAGATGCCAGGCTGGTTCCAGGCTATCACCTAACCCTGCGGATGTAGTTTATGGCCCCAGCTGTAGAGAATTCAGACATGCCAATCCTCCTGATTCAGGCGTGTGAGTACTGATTTCAGTGCTAGTCTCCCGCCTCCCGATTTCTGCAAGCAAAAACCCGGGGGCATATTACGAACAACTAGCGATAATTTTTGTCTCTAACTTGTTTAGAGACAAAAATTATCGCCGCACATCGGCGATTTTTATCGCAGATAAACCTTGCTATTATCGCAGAAAAGTCAGCGATATTCATGTATTATCGACCTAATGCTCTTAGCCATGTTATCCACCTCCCATTGGATAACATGGCTAAGAACTGCTCAGGGCAGGTGTTAGATTTTGGAGATATTCGCGCTTAGCGCGAATATCTCCAAAAGTTGGTAATAGAAGGTAGCGATGTTAGGGACTGTTTCCAGTCGCTAACATCTTGGCACGCCACTTTGCATGTCATTAGTGATAAGTATCACTGACATGCAAAGCGGGGCCCAAGATGGTCGCTATCTCCTTTTAGCTGTCACTAACTGGTGTTAGCGACAGCTTGATAATAGGGAAATAATTTTATCTCCGCTTTCATGGTTTTTAAAGCCAAAAAAGCGGAGATAAACCCCCTTGATAATATGCCCCACGATTCCTTGGGGGTTTCAGCTGACAGGGCTTGGTATTGTGTTACATGGTAATTTTTCCATGAAACGTCAGAGGGTCGATGCAGGGGTTCTAGAAGAGGTGATAAACCATTTAAGCCTCATGAACAAGCGCATGGTCTTTTAAAGATTTGTGAAGTACTCGGGGCGGCGGTGTGTGTGTGCCCTCTTTCAGGAGCGGGCGGGGGGGCACTGCCAGCAACTTGCCAGGTCAGGTAGTGTTCAACACGTGCATCACCCTTTCTCTGCCTGCTATTGCGCTCCATGCTTCGGAAAGGTAAGAAAAAGAACGTGCATTTGAGTTTGAAATGTCCGATCCTGCAGCAGCACACTTCCAAAGCCCACACATGACAATAACCCGATTCAAGGCCCCATTCACCCGTTTTAAAAAAAATAGATAACACTCCAACAAAGTAAGGTTATAAAACTTTATTAACTACTAACTTTAACAAACGGAACAAAAACTAAAAACATTTAAACATTTCTCAACACAAAAAGCAACAATGGTTAGAAGCTGTCTTTTGTGCGAATAGTCCCAAGGCAGCACAACGTGCAGAGTTCTGGACGGCACCCAGGTGATGTCGCCTGGGTGCCGCACTGGTTTAGGGATCCTACAATGCTGCTCCGAAAATTGGCGTGGGGCGTCCCGGGTGGGGCGGGGGGAGGCCTCGTCAGTAGCGGTCTGTTGTGCGAATAGTCCCAAGGCAGCACAACGTGCAGAGTTCTGGACGGCACCCAGGTGATGTCGCCTGGGTGCCGCACTGGTTTAGGGATCCTACAATGCAGCACAGAAAAACAGCGTGGGGCGTCCCGGGTGGTGCGGGGGGAGGCCTCGTCAGTAGCGGTCTGTGTCCAGTGTCACATGGCTGACACAACATGTACGACAGGCACCCAGGTGATGTCCAGTAAACTGCCGCACTGGTTTTGGTATCCTACAATGCTGCTCCGAAAATTGGCGTGCGGCGGCCCGGGGGGGGGGGCGTGGGGGAGCCGGCGTGAACGGGCCTCCCCAGGTGGCGGCCATCTAGCTGAGTTGCGCTCGCTCTTGCGGCCACAGCGTCTCGCTCACCATGTTGTTGAGTTGCTCCCACTCTTGCAGTGCAGCGATAGGCGGCTGCCACATGGCTCTTAAAATGGCGGACGGCTCCTCGGTTTTGGGCCTGGTCCACTGAAATGGCCCTGGGACACTTTGGAACTCGGACGCTTGCCTGCTAGGGCTTGGGCTCCATTCTCGAAAAGCGTCCCCTCAGCCGTGAAGATTCTACAAAAGTCTTGGGGGCCCCCGACTCCCGCAGGCTTCCGGTGGGGAGCGGCTGCCATGATTGCTCGCGGAATGACCACGACGGAGCCACGAGATGGTGGTGCTCTCATGCTGACGCCAGCTTCAGTCTGAATGATCCAGAAACAAGGTGGGGCTTTCATCGTTTGGGAAAAAAAAATGTTCTAAACCAATGAAAAGTGTTATTTTTAGGTCATATGACCAAGCCTTCCATCTTTAGGAAACCAAAAGTAAAATGAACCAATGAAAAGTTTTATAAACAAGTCACATGACCTGTTATGCGACATAGGGCTACAAAAAGCGTAGAAAATCCGTTGGCACGTGAGGCGGCGTCAGTAGCGGACCGATGTGCGAATAGGCCGAAGGCAGCACAACGCGCCGAGATCCGGATGGCACCGAGGTGGTGTCCAGCAAATTGCCGCACTGGTGTGGCCATCCTACAATGCTGCGCCGAAAGACGGCGTGTCCAGCTGAATTGCGGTCACTGTTGCGGTACAGTGACTCGAACGCGCCGAGATCCGGATGGCGCCGAGGTGGTGTCCAGCAAATTGCCGTACTGGTGTGGCCATCCTACAATGCTGCGCCGAAAGACGGCGTGTTCAGCTGAGTTCCGGTCACTCTTCCGGCACAGTGACTCGAACGCGCCGAGATCCGGATGGCACCGAGGTGGTGTCCAGCAAGTGGCCGCACTGGTGTGGCCATCCTACAATGCTGCGCCGAAAGTCGGCGTGGGGTGCCCCGTTGGCTTATGAGGTGATGTTAGTAGTGGACTGATGTGTGAATAGGTCGGAACCAGCACAAGGCGCCAAGATCCGAATGGCAAGTCCTGGATGTTGAGTGCCTCAGTTGAGATTTCTGAGCAGTGCTTGTAGGACTGTCTGAAGCTTATTTGCACCTGCTGCAGCTTCACTAGGTCCGGCGGAACTTTTTGCCTTTTCCTTTCTGCTTCTTTTCCTACAATGCGTTTCATCTGAAGACACGACCAGGTCCCTGAATGTGTGCAGGGGGACGCTATTGATTGAATGAACGCGCCGAGATCTGGATGGCACCGAGGTGGTGTCCAGCAAATTGCCGCACTGGTGTGGCCATCCTACAATGCTGCGCCGAAAGTCGGCGTGGGGTGCCCCGTTGGTTTATGAGGTGATGTCAGTAGCGGACCGATGTGTGAATAGGTCGGAACCAGCACAAGGCGCCCTGCACTGTTGAGCCTTTTTCAATGCCTGTTTTTTGTTGTTTCCCCTCCATCAAAAACAAAACAAAAATACAAGGCGCCAAGATCCGAATGGCAAGTCCTGGATGTTGAGTGCCTCAGTTGAGAGTTCTGAGCAGTGCTTGTAAGACTGTCTGAAGCTTATTTGCACCTGCTGCAGCTTCACTAGGTCCGGCGGAACTTTTTTCCTTTTCCTTTCTGCTTCTTTTCCTACAATGCGTTTCATCTGAAGACACGACCAGGTCCCTGAATGTGTGCAGGGGGACGCTATTGATTGAATGAAAATGGCGGCTTGACACAAAGCTGACTCAAGCGTTACTGTTGGTGCTATACAGACAAAAATTGGTTTTCAGTTTGTACATTCTTCAGGTTTTTTTTTTCCATCCAAGTCTGATTGAGAGTTTGTAGAAAAATGGCTTCAGATTTTCCACATACTACTCTTCAACATTCTTCCTAAATGTAACAATGTGAAACTCACTAGGAGAACGGCTGTTTCTGTTTCCTTTCAAAATGCTGCCACCAATATTTTCTGAATGGAAGACACCATCTTGTAGCATAAAGGGCCGAAAGGGGTTCTGGTCTGGCCGATGGTTGGTGGAGACATTTTGACTATATCTTGGACCTGCCCGGCCTCGCCCAAAATGGCGCCGGTATAAATGGGACTCGTAACTCTTTGCCCGCAAATGTATATCTAGAAAATGTTATTGTAAGTGGCCCTGTCGTATTTTAATTACAAAATGTACGTCCACCGATTCCGCAACTGTTAGACACCTTTGTTCTTGTCACCTAATGGCCCGCTCGTTACGTTCTTCTACAGTGTAAATGTCTCCTCATCATATACGATTTCAGTTTGCTCCGTGGCCGGCCCACGTGGTTATAGGCCCGTATTTGTATACTGACATTTTCACAATAAAGGTTTTTAAAACAAAACACGGTAGTAGTATTTTCATTTGTAAAGTTTTTACTTTTAGTGACTGTTTTCGAATCAGTAAAAGGCAAGTGAAATAAAGCAGTCCAATTACATGACGGATAAAAGGTATAATATGTAGGAACGCAGTAAAGATAAATGGTCAAGGGCAGTTGTGTTTTTCATGTCTGCAACATAAAGTGATCGATAAGAATCTGATAATCAGGCGTATCGGCGACTAAGACAGCAGGCCGAATCTCTTTTACTCAACGGCTCCGTCATGGAAGGAAGAAACGCCCTTTTTCTCGAAAAAGGAATATATTTTACTTGCAAGACAGTTGTAAATTTTCCGGGAAAGTACATTAGCCTGGAATATTATAACATATGTTTGAAAAAAAAATATTGTTCGAAAATAATAAAAAGCGTAATTTTTAGGTCATATGACCAAGCTTTTCATCATTAAATTAACAAAAGTAAAATGAACCAATGAAAAGTTTTATTAACAAGTCACATGACCTGTTATGCTTACGTTACGCGCTGCGCGCCGCGCCTCGGATCACTTCCGGGTGCGCTAACGCGGCGTGTCATAAAACGCATTACGCGACAACGTAGGTCAAGAATATAGTCTAAATGTCTCCACCAACCAGCGTTCAGAACACAACCCCTTTCAGCAGTCCAAAAAGTTCTGTTAAATGACAACAGAGGGGACAGGCAACAAGAACCATCAGTCAAAGAGGGGAGGGCAAGTTCTTCTCTTCCGGGTCATGTTGGGGCGCTACCGGAACTGATCGAATTGGTAGTCTACAGTGTTTCTGGATGTTTCAGACTAAAGCTGGCGTCAGCATGAGACCACTACCATCTCGTAGCTCCGTCGTGGCCATTCCACGAGCAATCATGGCAGCCGCTCCCCACCAGAAGCCTGCGGGAGTCGGAGGCCCCCAAGACTTTTGTAGAATCTTCACGGCTGAGGGGACGCTTTTCGAGAATGGGACCCAAGCCCTAGCAGACAAGCGTCCGAGTTCCAAGGTGTCCCAGGGCCATTTTAGTGGACCAGGCCCAAAACCGAAGAGCCGGCCGCCATTTTGAGAGTCCTGTGGCAGCCGCCTATCGCTGCACCGCAAGAGCGGGCGCATCTCAACTACATGGTGAGCGAGACGCTGTAGTCGCAAGAGCGGGCGGAAAACAGCTGAATGGCGGAAGAGGCACAGTGTAGCAAAAGCGGGCGGAATGGCAACTAAAACGATAAAGGGGCGCCCCACTACAGCTTGTCTTCAGGTCAAACGGATTGTGGGACAAGGTCCAGAATTGAAGAGTCATCAAAAGGAAAAAAGTTCCGCCGGACCCCGGGAGCCGGCCGCCTATGTCGGGGGCGATCTCAGGCTACACCAGTGCTATAAGACTTGGGGAGGGTGTCGGAGCCAAGCGTCTTCTCCGAGTCCATGGCCATCACACCGCCCCTCAGGGGCCTCCGTCAAGCTGTTTAGGAAGGTAACATATCACATTGTTTTCTAATGCAGTCAGGTCCACAAACGACACTCACTTACTTTGAGAATAGTGAAGCTGCAGTAGGTGGAAATAAGCTTCAGACAGTGTTACAAGCACTGCTCAGAACTCTTAACTATGGCACCCAACATCCAGAACTTATGCTATTTGAGAATGGTAGTGACATCGAAGCATCTCAGGGACCAAAACCATTAACGTACTTTCACGTATGAAAATCTTACTTGGGGAGGGGGCAGGAGCGAAGCGCCCCCTCCCAGTCAGCGCCACCACACCGTATGTTGAAAATCTGAAGCCATCGTTCTACAAAGTCAACCAAACTTGGATTGAAAAATCTAGAAAAATGTACAAACTGAAAACCAGTTTTGGTCTGCATAGCATCAGTAACAACGCTTGAGTCAGCTTTGTGTCAAGCCGCCATTTTGATTCAACAAAGCACAGGCATTGAAAAAGGCTGAAATTCAGAACTCTAAACTATGGCACCCAACATCCAGGAGCTTGCTATCCGGATCTTGGAGCCTTGTGCTGTTTTCGATCTATTCACACATCGGTCCACTACTGACATCATCTTATAAACCAACGTTATGTAAATAGTTTTTTAATAAAATGTTTTACCCTGTTTCTTTGCTGGTGTGTTGTCTATATTTTTAATATTTGCATAGGGTTTGTCGTTATTTTGTGCGGGATGGGTGATGGAGCCGAGCTGTCTTGCAGCCCTCATGGTGTGGAGCTCAGTTCATCTCACTATTTTCATATTTCTCAAGAAGGGTTGTTCCTAATATTTCTATTTTAGCGAGGTCAAAAAGAGATCCAATTAGTGGCCTACTGATTTTGCTCGATTACTTTTATTTTTTTACACGATTTTTCACTATCTGCAAAGACTAAACAGAGTATTGCGACTTTGTGCTTGTTTGTAAATAGAGAATGATCCAAAGAGAACCAATTCTAAAACAGTAAATGCTTGGACAACAATCAATCAAATGGAGAGACAAGGAGGCACGACGGATTACAACGGGGGTAAAGGCCTGCGTTAACTACCCTTCAG
The DNA here is from genome assembly GCF_964263255.1 of Lissotriton vulgaris. Lineage (NCBI taxonomy): Eukaryota > Metazoa > Chordata > Amphibia > Caudata > Salamandridae > Lissotriton > Lissotriton vulgaris. Next base: position 43,440 of record NW_028243989.1, read on the forward strand.
TATCTGCAAAGAGAGAGTACTACTAAGGCAAAAGAGGGGAGGGGGGGGGGAGGCAGCGTTCAAAGCACATCAGCGTGCATAAATACGAAAATGTTTTTATCTATCACGTACTTGACATTTTAAAGCTTTTCATATTTGCTATTAAAAAACCAATGAAATTCACAGAAAAAACCATAGGTTATAGTGGATATATAGTTAGGAATTTGCATTTACAAAACCTTGAAAATTCAATGAAAAAACCATAGGTTATAGGCCATATATAGTTAGGAATTAGCATTTACAAAACCTTATTTTACTCGCATAAAACCATTGAAATTCCATATATAGTTAGCTAACTATAAGCGCTAACTATATATCGCGCACCCGCAATCCACTGCTGATGATGTCACATATTACATCATTCATGACATGGTCAGTGACATCACTGATGACATCACTGATGACATCTCAAATGACATCACTGATGACAACTCAAATGATATCAATGATGACATCTCAAATGACATCACTGATGACATCACTGATGACAACTCAAATGACATCACTGATGACATCTCATTTGTCATCACTGATCACATCACTCATGTGATAATACAATGAACCTCTTCAGACTCTAATATAACCTTACATACACTCAGTATAAACAGACACTCACAGACTGTCACTCATCCATGGAGTTACTCACACACCTAGTCAGTCATGCAAAGAATCAATCACACCTCCATTTCCTCAACTATACAGTTATACACATCTTACTTATTCAAACATATAATAACACATATTTACTCTCTTATATAATCCCTGATACAAGCTCACAGTGATCGATACAGCCACTCACACATTCACTGGCTCTTATGTTCAGTTATTTATATATCTCAACTCTCACATGTATTGTGTTTTACATACGTACTTACTTGCACATGTAGCAATGAGAAATCCATTCACTCACCAACACACCCATGCACAGTCAACCGCCCATATAGCTGTTTCCACATGCACTCTTGAACTCATACTCCTAGTGAATCAACTGCTTACACATCTATGCACAGAGTCACGCACCTCCCAGCCACCCACACACACACTCAGCCTCCCATTCAAATATTTGGGCAACCAATCAATAACCCATATGGCCACTCTTATAGCTACTGATCAACACATGCAGCAGCTTACACAACAACAAACATACTGATGCACGAATTAAGACAGTTTAGTCACTAACCCATGTACTCAGTGAGACACATTTAATCACTCACTCATACAGTCAGTCATGCACCTACTAAATTCTTCATCCAGACACTTATACATCCACTCATTCTTCAATATGTGAAACATATTTAAACTTTACAGACACATACAATCACTGGATGTTGTGATCAGTGATGTCATCAGTGATGTCACTGACCATGTCATGAATGATGTAATATGTGACATCATCAGCAGTGGATTGCGGGTGCGCGATATATAGTTAGCGCTTATAGTTAGCTAACTATATATGGAATTTCAATGGTTTTATGCGAGTAAAATAAGGTTTTGTAAATGCTAATTCCTAACTATATATGGCCTATAACCTATGGTTTTTTCATTGAATTTTCAAGGTTTTGTAAATGCAAATTCCTAACTATATATCCACTATAACCTATGGTTTTTTCTGTGAATATATATATATATATATTGCTCAAACACCTTCCAAAGGATATATATATATATATGTATATATATATATATATATATATATATATATATATATATATATATATATATATATATATATTCGCTCAATACTCTTCTCAGTCTCACAAGAAAGAGGCAGCACTCATAATCCAAGAGTTAACCAGCGATTTAATTTTAGGGAACAAAAAAGCACAGACGCGTTTCGGCGTGAGCCTTCGTCAGTGTGTCACTCGTCAATTTCAGACGTCCCATTAAATATAGAAGTTAATGAACATTGACATAAACATAGGACTTTACCCCTTTTGCCTCTATGGGCGCCATATTGGAAGGGTGTTCTATCCATACAGGGGTCTTATCTAATTCATTTGTGCATTCTCACGTTGAAATAAAGCCGTGGATCGGCTAGTGTCCTATGGTAGAATGTACAATGTCATATTTACAAATAAACAAACAGTGCAAATCATGAGGCAAACCGCAAGACACAGAGAAAGAGTGACATCATGCTTCATATGCGATTAATCCAAAAATTCATCATGGAAATTCATCAAAATATAACAAGAAGATTTGTTTCCTTCAAGTATATAACAAAAAATTACTCTTTCAAGACAATAAGCATTCAAAGGAAGGAAAAAGGCATAATTCGGAGTGTGACATGCATTAATGGTATAACCAGATTGGCAAAAAGGAACTCCAAGGACTCTAGACTTCAGTTGATTCAAGAAGCTAATAAGTACATCACAAATCATCATTCGGCTGCTATGAAGTACATTACATTGTGATGCTAAAAGGCCCACGATAAGGAATTCAAATCCCAGGAGACAATTTGTGTCAGATCGTACTTCCATGTTGGCCAATTCTGTTTCTGTATATACACATAATATTATATACATATCTACATATTTACATCCCTCCGGTAGCCTGTCATAATAGGCAAGGGGGTAAAAGAAAAGAAAGAGAAGGAAGAAATAAAAGAAAAATGAACAGAGAGGGAGATGAGAAAAGAAGGAGAAGAGAAGGTCAGCAGACCAAGAGAAGGATAGAAAGAATAAGAAAAGTGTTCATCAACGCAGTTACATTATATGGTTTATTCCAACATCAAGATCAAAATCAAAATCAAGACTTTGGGAAATTCAGTATTACAGGAATACGGTTTAAACACTATAAACAGAATGTACATATTGTTGCTGGACTGGCAGTTATTGTACAGGGCCTCCTAAGAGAGTTCCTTATTCCTATAGCCTTATTTACCCAAATGACATGCTAATTCCTCGCCGCTATTCAGTCCTCCCGGATATTTGGTGGAAAGATCTACAATATATCTGGACTCGAGTCTGCGGAGTCTCCTTAACCTGTCACCTCCTCTTATATTGGGTGGAACAATGTCCAATCCAAAGAATCGAAGTTTTGTGCGGTCTTTGTTATGTTCCTCTGCAAAGTGCCGGGCAACCGGATATGAGATGTCTACTTTCTCGATTGCCCGTTGGTGTTCCAGGATCCTCAGTTTGAGTTCCTTGATAGTACTGCCTATGTAGCGTGAGCCACACGGGCAGACTAAACAATAAACTACAAACTGGGAGCTGCATGTGATAAAGTGCTTGATCGGCACTTTGTTACCGGTGTCTGGTATATCATATGATAGCACTCGTCTGCTACCACTACAAGCCTTGCAGTGGCCGCAAGGAAAGAAGCCCGCCATTCGCTTCAAGGAATTAGTTTTAGGGGTTGGTTTGTCTAGATGACTCGAGACCAGCATGTCACTGAGTGACCTAGCCCTGCTAAACGTGATTAAAGGATGAGCGGGTAGGTCATCCTTAAGTACACTGTCAGTTTTCAGTATATGCCAGTTTTTATTTAGCATGGCTTTCAGATCTTTAGCTCCCGTAGAATACGGAGTAATGAGTCTAAATTTCCCGTTTTCTTTGTTGGATTTTCTATTCCTCCCCACAGTAGGATCGTCTGTGGCCAAAAGTGTAGCTCTCTGTATCTTCCTTACCTTCTTCAAGGTGTTTTTCAGTAAGGTGTTACCATAACCCCTCATGGAGAATCTCACTAAGCATTCCGAAGCAGCCGCCTCGAAATCAGAGTCCTTGGAGCAGTTCCTACGGATTCTTAATAGTTCTCCGTAGGGAATGCTGTTTTTTAGCTGGGTGGGGTGGCTACTGCTGGCAAAGAGTGTCGAATTGCCAGCAGTATCTTTTCTGTACAGGGTGGTATGCAGTTAGTTACTCTCAATATACACCTTCAGGTCTAGGTACTCCGCTGCCACCGGACTAACCGAGCCTGAAAAATGTAAGTTGAGGTCATTGATGTTAAGAATTTTAATAAATTCTTCTGCTGAATCCATCCCTCCATCCCAGACGATAAACAAATCGTCGATATAACGATACCAGCATTTCACTTGCCCTGTGTCTGTACCAACTGTGCAGCTCCTGGGTACCCGCTCCTCCCACCAGCCAACGAACAAGTTCGCGTAGCTGGGAGCGAAGCAGGTACCCATCGCCGTCCCTGATGTTTGTATATACAGCTGGTCCTCAAAGAGGAAAATATTGTTGGTCAGACAGAATTCTGTGAACTCTATGATCATTTCATTGTGGCTTGCATACTTCATTTGGCGTTTCCCCAGAGCGTGTTTAATAGCTTCAAGACCCTGCCTGTGGTCTATACAGGTGTAAAGACTAGTGATGTCTAAAACCATTAGCAGGTACCCAGAATCCCATGTTAGTTCCTGGATCTTGGTCAAGAAGTCTTTCGTGTCCCTTATGTACGATTTCAGCTTGATCAATAAGGGAAACAAGATGTTGTCAACAAAACGTGACATGTTCTCAGTCAAGCTGCCAATAGATGATATTATTGGGCGACCAGGGGGATTTTCCATGTTTTTATGTAGTTTGGGGAGGTGGTAAAAAGTAGGTAACATGGGGGTGTGGTTCCTTAGAAAAAGATTTTCATCCTTCCCGAGCATGTTGTGATTGTACCATTTTTGTACTAGTGCATCATATCTAGTGATGCTTGTTTGGTACACTGCATTTGTGCATTCCTTGTAGAAATTTTTGTCTGCAAGTTGCCTCAGGGCTTCATTTCTATATTGGTCTCTGCTCATTAGGACCACGTTGCCCCCCTTGTCCGAGGGCTTGATCACTAAGGATTCATCGTTGATCAGACCCCTCAGAGCTCGGCGTTGAGTTTCAGTGGTGTTATTCATTGAAGTTGACGGTTGCGATTTTCTATATGTTATCAGGTCTCTTTTCATTGCCTCCGTAAAGACATCAATTGCGTCCCATGGTGTTTGTGGTACAAAGGTCGATACGGGTTTAAACAAGCTTTCTTCTCTTTCTTGTTTGACCCCTTGAAGGACAGCTCGTTGTGCAATAGTCAAGTTTTCCAGTTCTTGATCAGAATCTTGATCTAATCGTAGGTCCTCCAGTGCCTCGATAGCTGGTAAATCTTTAGTGCTGAGTGTATCCATCTCATTCACTTTAGGGCCTTTCTTGGTATTTTTTAAATGCGGGCGCAGTTTAAAGTGTTTATGGAGCTTCAGCTTTCTGGTGAATCGGAACAAGTCAATTCTTGTTTGTGTATACTCGAGGTCGTTTGTGGGGCAAAAGGTGAGACCAAGGCTTAAAACTTCAATCTCCGCTTCCGTCAATTGCTTTGGTGTTAGATTCACTACAGTCAGGCTGGCTTGGTCAGTGTTATCTCGAAGATTCACATTTATTGCTTCTTGTTCGTCTGGCGGCTCGTCCAGCGGGAGGTTCTTGCATTTCCTCTGCCTCCTCTTCCCGCCGCCTGCCCTCCTCGTCCTCGTCCTCTGGTTGGTGTTGGTGTTGTTGTGACATCTGCATCTGCATCCACATCGGGCGGTTTGTTTTTGCCGCCCCTTAGCCAGGAACTTTTGATCACTTCGTATTCCTCCTGAAAAGGAGTCTTCTTTGGTTGGGCTCCTTGTATGTCGAGCAATGCATCTTGTGAATCCGAGTCATTCTGCCTCCGTTGTTCATCCCCTGACTCGTTCTCAGTCAGGTCTGATTCTGAAGTGGCGGGTTCTATTTCCGGCGTACTGCTTGCAGTGGTTGTCATGGTTCTTTTCTGAAGAGCCTTCCGGGGGGCGTCGTATTTCTTTGCGTATGTTAGTACGCGCCCAGTTGCGTAGTCATTGGCATCGCGCTCATATTTTTCTTGCTTGCGCATTCTTATTTTATGCTCGTATTTTGCCAATCTCGCCTTCATCTGATCCCTCATCTGGGATATTGATGCTTTCATTCCAATGTCCGTTTCCTTTTCTAGCTCTTCGTTGATCGTATCGATTTCTTCCAGCACTTTCCCCCTATCGCTCCAGGCATACTTGACTAGGATTTTCAGGGTGCCTTCACAATAGGATGCCGTGTGATCGAACCAGTCTGTAAGCAGTTGGGGATCCGGATGTTCATACGAGGGTACCGTGTGCACTCTCAGTCCCCTGGGTACTCTCTTCTCTTCAATATAATTTGTTAAGCTTGTGGCCTCCCACCACTTGCGCACTTCGCGCTCATGTAGTTTTTCCAACTTCGTGAATGTCTCTTTCAATTTTCGATCCTGTGGTACTTCTACGGGCGTTGTTGTTTTGTTCGCCGCCTGCGTTGACGCCCCTTTGCGCTTGAACATATCCTTTGCTACATTCATGCGCTCTGTGTCGGAAAACATTTTGCCGCTGTTAATGGGTGTTGTTACGAAAAAAGTTGCTCATGTGGTAATTTGCAACCTTTGTGCGTGGTCCCCTCTCGCCTGGCTGCTCTCGGTATTACGGACGTTCTATTGTACAAATGCCGATACACGCTTAACATTCATGCGTGAAAAGGAAAGGAATCTGCTCACCGGCAAGGTCGTCTTCCGTCAGGGACTCCGAACCAGTCCAGCGCTCTCCTTCCGCGGCGCCCTTGCCGGTCTTGTTATAATCCTTGCGTTATTGTCCAGCGGCTGCAATGGTGCACAGCATAACTCCTCCTCAGAAACGCTCACCTCCCACGGAAAGCTGTGCACTCGTGAACGGGTGCTGCTAGCGGTTCGCGGGAAAACCGCATAACATTTCGCTCAGGACTCTTCTCAGTCTCACAAGAAAGAGGCAGCACTCATAATCCAAGAGTTAACCAGCGATTTAATTTTAGGGAACAAAAAAGCACAGACGCGTTTCGGCGTGAGCCTTCATCAGTGTGTCACTCGTCAATTTCAAACGTCCCATTAAATATAGAAGTTAATGAACATTGACATAAACATAGGACTTTACCCCTTTTGCCTTCTATGGAAGGGTGTTCTATCCATACAGGGGTCTTATCTAATTCATTTGTGCATTCTCACGTTGAAATAAAGCTGTATATATATATTTATATTCTTCCTCTCTCTTGCTCCGTATATATATATTTATATTCTTTCTCTCTCTTGCTCCAATGCCTAAGCTGAAAACACTTTTTCCACAGGCTAAGGACAGAAATAATACCATTGCAACCATCAACCTTACATCTTACCACCCTGTGGGTAAGCGCTTCAGTGCCCCACATAGTGGTCTTAAGCGCTATACTGTGGAAAGTCAGCCCAATTTACTATCGATGCCCAGGCTGCTGGCGCAAGACGCCTCTTAGTTCCCATTCTGAATAGTTACCAAATAAAGAGACGGGCGCTGGAAGCAGGAACACAAGAACAGAGTTTTATTTCTCATGAGGAGAGCCTGTCATTTCGGACACGAAACACAGTGTCTTTCGGGAGGTGCTCTAACAACCTCTCTGAGGCCTGGCCTCTTATACCCTGGTTTATGACATGTGAGCATTCTTTATTGCATAAAAAAAACTCTGTGAACTCATAAAAAACATCCCTGTAATCCTCGTGTCAGACCCACCCCCACATGTATCCACAATAGAGGTCCTCACCCTGCTGATAACAAGAGGGGGCTGTCACGCAGCTGAGTGTTCCGCCGATTCTTAGGATGTGTGCGCCTGATCGTATCCCAGGGGGTGGGGAGGCCAGGATCAATAGTGGGCCCTTTGAAGAGGAGCGACTCCATACAATAGGGGGCAGTAAACTGTATCTACCGGCTAGGCGATGGCCTCGGACCTGTGTGGACAATCGGACTCGGGGGAAGGGGTCATCAAAGGAGAGGTATTCATGCCACGTGGACAATCAAGCGCGGAGGGAGAGTTTACCAACAGAGGGGTATTCATGAAAGGAAAGGAGGTGTTGGTCAGGCGCGAGCGTGACTCCCAAGGACAGAGTCACACAGAGAGAGAGATCTCATGACCCGTACATGAGAGAGCGGGGGCAGTCAGGTACGGCTGGGGGGTTATGTCAGCTGAGGCGAAGGATGCTTCTTCAAGAGGAAATGGGGGGGTGCGTGGGTCAAGCAGGAGGGTTACTTTTCAGAGCAGGGTCGCGCAGAGGGAGAGGGTTTTACGGTCTATGCATGTGAGAGTGGGGATGCTCAATGCGTGCAGGAGGGAAGCCGGGGATTCCAATGAGCGGGCAAAAAGGCCATGGTGCCTAAAATGGCTGTCATGTACATATGGGCACGGGCTTTTACTGGCGGAATGATGCGGTCAATATTTCACAGTATTCATGGTGCTTACAGGGAGGGGAATGGGAAAAGGCAAATGAACGCCGCTTAAGTACATTAATTTTGCTAATTTCCACAGTCGCCGCTTTTACCATAAGCTAGTTCATTTCCTAATTAACGGGTGTACATATAAACATGTATGGTTGATGAAAACTTATCAATACTAGCAGATTGCATATAACCATGAGCAGTCGATGTGATTGGCAGAATGCAATACATAGAAATTTACATTTGTTGGGTTACTACAAGCCTAGGGTGCAGCATACTACACAGTATAAATGCTTCTGACTTTCTCATCAATGTACAGCTCTAAAGGTGACCGACAAACATTTTGAAAACAATACCAAGTGGTTGAGGGAGGAATTCAGTCCAATATATCTTCGTCACAGTGTCTTTTTAGCAGTGAGCCATCACTGGTAGGCTCTCGTCCGTATCTTTTCGTTGGTGCTGTTGAGCACCGGCGGTGGAGCTATAGGTCCAGCTCGGATCTATCCTTACGCGTTGCAGGGTGCGGTCAGTCCTCTGCTGTTAAACCACAGTCCTGTTCCCTAACCAATCCTTTTGGTGGTGCCTTATGCTCGGCACCTATATTTCTTTTTACTTCCGTTTGCAAACCTCATTTCCACCTAAATGCTGTTTCTTCTTTCTGAGTCAAAAAGTCATGTGGAAAAAGAGGGGGTTGTTGGATAGTCGAGGGAAGAGAGGGCGGAGTGGGATCAGATCTTTTCGGACACTTCCAGGGGACCAAGGGAGCAAAGGATAACGAGCAGGCAGGCCCATCAATCGGGCCCAAAAAAAGGGGGCGAAGACTTCAGGCACACGTGGGTTAGCAGACTGAGGGCTTCAGGGCAGCCCGTCAACTTTTCATTTTCTACGTTTGAGATTGCTGTCTCGTCCCGTATCTTGTTGCTCTGCAGCTCCACCTTTGGTCGAGGTCACATGTGTCTCAAGATCTGCAGCCAGGCTGTACGTCACGTCCGACCCTTCTCCTCCGGTGATCGTATATCTTTGAATAGGTACAAAACAAGCTTTAGAGAACTGGCAGGAGAAGACATTTATGCATGTGAATTCCTCCTTCAATCCTACGCACTTGGGAGATACGTTCATCGGTCACAGTCAGAAGTCTATTACCATGCAGTGTATATGTCGGCATTCCTACTGAGTTCATGCCAAGTTTATTCATCGTCTATTCATGACACAAATGGAGAGAAATCAGACTCCTATCAACTGCGCATTTCATCAAATTCAACATTTCGGAACCTCCAGCGGAGACTTGTCTTTCTAACCCGAGCCTTAACAGTCTAACATTTCCCTTCAGAGCTGGTTAACCCTTTCAAACAGGGCGGGGGTGCTATCATCGAGAGAGGGGGGGGGGGGTTAACAGACTTTCATCGAGGAGCGATAGTTAATCAAGGCCATCAGTTATACTTCGGGGGTAGCTGATATGGAGCAGGGGTCAATGGGAGAAGCGGGGACGCTTTGAACATTCGCGCTTGAGTACATAAGGGTGGGGCAACCTGGACATTGGGGATCAATCTGGGCATTGGGGATCGTATTTCTAACGAACTGAAGAATAGGAAGCCATTGACATGTAGTCCCCCCTATAAAAGGCCAGATTGGGGGATATCAGTCGTCTTACCTGCCCTTTCTTTCTTAGCCAATTCAAGTTCATTTATTTTGCAGAAAGGAGAGGTAGTAATATGGCAAGTCACAATCATTTTAGTTTCTGTCAATTTTGCTGAACACCTTTGCGTTCAAAAAAAGGAACCCAATTAGGCTGGTGCCGACGGGGCACAATTTTACCACGAAAGGGAAGAGGGAATAGGGAGACTCTCATAGAGAGTGAGAGTCGTCCGCAACCTAAACGAGCCATTCGGTACACGTATGACATGTAGAGAGAGAGAGAGAGAGAGAGAGAGAGAGAGAGAGAGAGAGACGTGTACAGTAATGGGTCATTTAGTGCGCTCACAACACAGAACAGCAGGGGTCAGGTAACACAGAGACGCGAACAGAGGGGAGACATAAACCCATACATTACATACACACAAACTCAGTCAAAGGAAGACAGTACATGTAGTACATACAAAAAATGTTCATGACAAAACATAAAACAGTTATTGGCCAAAAAGATCTCTTTCGGCATGCTGCGTATCTTTAGTATCCTATTTGTCTACGTGCTGAGCTCTTTTTACCTTTTCCTCCTTTTCCTTTCGTTTGCTATCTTTGCGAGCGTTCTCGATCGCTAATACTTACACCTCAGTCAGTTGGTTAGGAATTAACCTGGTCGGGCTATTGCCCATGGTTGGATCTTGAACCACTTTTTTTTGTTTCTTCTTTTGGCAAGAAGTTCTCCAGGCTGAGGCAACGGAGGGCATTAATCGGGAGAACAGTCGGACAGCTTGGCTATATCTATAAGAGTGCGAGAAGGAGGTGGTACATTTTTTTTTTTTTTTTTTGAACATCAACATCATTCCTACTTTTCCAGACGGGTGGTGCCTAGGTAAACCTTACCCTGGAACTTTCTTTGTCCTTTCCCTATCTAGTAAAATGTCATAGTTGCACTATCTGGTGTGCTGGTTCGAGTCAAATTCTGTCATACAGTACTAACCCGTCAAGTTTCTATGTCAGTCCATCCTCCCAGTTGCTACGTTCTAAGGAGGCACAGTCATATCTAAGTCTACACCTTTCAAAGCTCGTTAGCATAAGTACTATGCTTAGATCCCCTTTTTCCCCTTCTGTCGGTCGCTCGATCATTCTTCCATACTTCAGCCGATGTTCCGGCGCGACCTGCAGAAGGGAGGAGAAAGAAGGGGGTGGGGGCAGCATTCAAAACATATCAGCGCGCAATAATCCGAAAATGTTTTTACCTACCACATACTCGACCCATCTCCACGGGGTGCATCCTCTACCATCTCGGCGTTTAAGCCCAGAGGGACCAGTATTGTTAGATAGATAATCATCGATGGTCTGCGTATCTACATTAATCACTTGATCGTGGCCTTTTAGGCCATGTGCAAGGGTGGTGGTCAGGTGGCATTTCTTTGGTATCGCTTAAGGGCGTCTAAAACACTTTTCCGGCTGCCTATGACACATAATGTAGCTGCTAAGTATCGGGCCTTTTTAACCTTCAACCTTAATCATGCTGCATGTATTTTACTTATATCGGTGACAGTAGCCATACATTTCGAAACTCATCAATCCAAACGCTACAATTATATTTGCCTGTTCAAAAAACCCTTTAATAAAAATGTTGGCGCACGAATACGGGCCTACAACCCAGTGGGCCGGCTACGGAGCAGACTGGAACTGTGCATAAGAGGCACGAAGTCGGTGGCCATTTATTTCATAATATAAAGTGCAGCAGTGTAATAAAATCGTATCGAAATTCATTGGGAGCAAGCATCATAAATGTCGAAAATTCGAACTTTCAATAACCATTGGTTTCAAACTTTACATCATCTCATTGTCCAACTATTCACTAGGTACCTATCGTGCATCAATCCATTGAAAAATCACGTAACCAGTATTCATCTTATGCTGAATTCATTGTTGAAATACATGATCAATACCCATCTCATATCTGTTCATTATCCATCCACATAATTAGTACCCACCCCATATCAGTTCATTGTCCCAACAAATAATCAATACCCATCTTACATCGCTTTCTTTTCCAAACACATAATCAATATCCATTTTATCTATTTTCATTGTCCAAAAACTGCATACATATCTTGGAACATCAAGGCTGAGCAATCAGGGTGCAACAAGGAGTTGAAAGTTTCCTTTTGTATCGGCGCCATTTTGGGCGAGGTCAGGCAAGTCCCAGTATAGTCAGATTGTCTCTACTGACTCGTGGTTGGACCAGAACCTTCTTTTGGCAGTTCAAAAAGTTTTTCGTAATAGGGTAACAGACTAGCGATATGAGCCATCAGTCAAAAAGTGGGGAGGGAGGCAACAATCTTTCCTACCGGGTCATTCTGGTGTTCCACCGGAACTGAACAAATCTGTATCTTTGCAGGATTTTTAGTCATTTCCAAACTGAGGCTGGCGCCGGCAGGAGTGCGCCGACGTCTCGTGGCTCCATCGGAGGACGGGGGCGGGGGGCGCCTCGTGGAGAGGTCGGCCCCCCCCCCCCCGGCTCTTTTAGAATCTTCAAGGTCGAGGAGCGCAGGGCGCGCGCCAGTCCTGGGCAAAAAAAAACCACCTTTTTGATATGGACCCTCTTTGAGCAGGAGCGTTGGGGTGTCGCTGGAAGCCTCCACCTGCGGGGGGTGGGGGAGGCTCGTTCGCGCCGCCTCCCCGTTCCAGCAACCCCGCGCCGTTTCTCGGCTCTACCACTTTGGTATGGCCGTACCAGGCAATGAAGATGGGGGGGGGGGGTCGGAGGCAGCAAGACATCCCCCCCCCTTTGTGACCTGCAAGGCACCATTTTCTCTGGACTTTTCGTAGCGGCCAGACCAGGCGAGACTACCTGCAACTCTCAAGTGTTGCCGCTGAAGGGGCTACCTGCTTTGGCTCCGGTTTTGCTGACGGCCGGAGCAGGCGATAGAGAGGGGGGGGGGGTCGGTGGCTGAGGCAAGACATCTCCCCCCCGTGGCCCGCAGGGCAGAAGGAAAGAAGGGAATGGGGAGACCATAACAACCTTCGGGCCATCCGCCCCACAGCCTCCCCTTCCGATGGCGGCCAGCCGAGCCCTGCTCTACACGCGCTGAGGCCTCGCCTTCCGGATGGGCGTAACCGCGGACCTGTTGTACTTCGGGAGCTTCCGGAATGGGGGTAGGTATCTGCTGATTTGTATCTATTTCATGTTACCGTTATTTGGGCGTGGTGGGCGGTGGGACAGACATGCTTTGGATAGCGAGGGGGCGGCGGGGCCTAGCTACCTTGTGGCTGTCTTGGCGTCCAGCTTGGCTTCTTTCGCCATTTTATAATTCTTATTACGGACTATTTCTAACGTTTTCTTATTTTTAGTGAAGTCGGAAACTCATCAGCGGGCTACTGGCTTAGCTCGACTTCTTTTCCTTCCTTTTCTAGTGTGTGTTTCATGCTAAAGTTTCTGTTAACAGGATTCGGTGATCACATCATATTTTATATGTCCTTTTATCAGGGATACCCTCTGGTTGAACCGGATGATCTACCTCCAATAAATGGTCCGGGTGGAACTAGTTTACCAATCAGTGGGGAGAAGATAGGCATGACGGATTACAACGGGGACAAAAGTCTGCACTACCTATCTTATCACGGCGGGCAAAGACTAGACAGAATATTTCTATTCTTCGTTGTTTGCAGGCGGTGAATACCTCAAAAAGAACCAATATCGAACAATCAATGTTCGGTCAATCAAAAAATCAATGGGGAGAATGAGTAGGTACGACGTGTTAAAGGTTTGCGTTACCTACCCTTTCGCTACCTGCAAAAAGAGAACCTGTTCTTCCCCGTTTGTAGGCAGAGAATCTCCAGAGAACAATCCACGAACAACAGTTCGGGCCACAATCAATCAATGGGGAGAATAAGTAGGTACGACGTGTTAAAGGTTTGCGTTACCTACCCTTTCGCTACCTGCAAAGAGAGAACGTGTTCTTTCCCTGTTTGCAGACAGCGAATCTCCAAGAACAACAGAGCAACCAATCAATGAACAATATCAGTATTTAAATACCGATTCCAATACAAACAATCAATCAATCAATCAGATGGATAAAGCCATCCTACCAATTAGACGTAACAGGCGTCTCCTACTTAACCTTACCCGGACCGGACCATATGGACAGTTCTTCGTCTTCCCCTTTCCAGCGCCCGATCGTTCTCTTACTCCATGATTTTACCGCAGCAGTCCTGTGGGATCCCAGTCAGGACAGTAGGTCACTCGAGAGAGGTCCGTTCGGAATCGGTGAAGTTCATTCAATCAGCAGCCGGACGAGGGTCCTCTTAAGGCAGGTATACTCCGATCGTTTAGATGTTCACCCCCATCGTCTGGACCTCTCTTACTGGACCTTATGTCGCTGATGGGCCCCGCGTTTGGGGCGCCAATTGTGGAAAGTCAGCCCAATTTACTATCGATGCCCAGGCTGCTGGCGCAAGACGCCTCTTAGTTCCCATTCTGAATAGTTACCAAATAAAGAGACGGGCGCTGGAAGCAGGAACACAAGAACAGAGTTTTATTTCTCATGAGGAGAGCCTGTCATTTCGGACACGAAACACAGTGTCTTTCGGAAGGGTGCTCTAACAACCTCTCTGAGGCCTGGCCTCTTATACCCTGGTTTATGACATGTGAGCATTCTTTATTGCATAAAAAAAACTCTGTGAACTCATAAAAAACATCCCCGTAATCCTCGTGTCAGACCCACCCCCACATGTATCCACAATAGAGGTCCTCACCCTGCTGATAACAAGAGGGGGCTGTCACGCAGCTGAGTGTTCCGCCGATTCTTAGGATGTGTGCGCCTGATCGTATCCCAGGGGGTGGGGAGGCCAGGATCAATAGTGGGCCCTTTGAAGAGGAGTGACTCCATACAATAGGGGGCAGTAAACTGTATCTCCCGGCTAGGCGATGGCCTCGGACCTGTGTGGACAATCGGACTCGGGGGAAGGGGTCATCAAAGGAGAGGTATTCATGCCGCGTGGACAATCAAGCGCGGAGGGAGAGTTTACCAACAGAGGGGTATTCATGAAAGGAAAGGAGGTGTTGGTCAGGCGCGAGCGTGACTCCCAAGGACAGAGTCACACAGAGAGAGAGATCTCATGACCCGTACATGAGAGAGCGGGGGCAGTCAGGTACGGCTGGGGGGTTATGTCAGCTGAGGCGAAGGATGCTTCTTCAAGAGGAAATGGGGGGGTGCGTGGGTCAAGCAGGAGGGTTACTTTTCAGAGCAGGGTCGCGCAGAGGGAGAGGGTTTTACGGTCTATGCATGTGAGAGTGGGGATGCTCAATGCGTGCAGGAGGGAAGCCGGGGATTCCAATGAGCGGGCAAAAAGGCCATGGTGCCTAAAATGGCTGTCATGTACATATGGGCACGGGCTTTTACTGACGGAATGATGCGGTCAATATTTCACGGTATTCATGGTGCTTACAGGGAGGGGAATGGGAAAAGGCAAATGAACGCCGCTTAGGTACATTAATTTTGCTAATTTCCACAATACAAATGGTACAAAAGAATACAAATACAGGGTGATAGAACATAACGTGTGGTCCTCCAGCTGAGTCTAGAACTATACATCTAAGTCCCTTGTCTTTGCCTGTCGAGGAAGATCTTATAAGCAAGGCCCCTTTAACCCTTTCCATGCGGCCGCGATTCCCCTGGTGTGCTGTAAACAACACGAACAGGGGCGGGCCGTGATGAACCCCAGCCGTCATCAGCAGACGAGCACAGTAGTGCATGACGGCTGGGGTTCGTCATCTGTTTACTGTTTTGTATTGACATGTGCATTTTTCCCATATTGTGCCTCCTGTGCCGTCCTCGTGTCCTCCCCGCCGCTTGTCCCCCTCCCCGCTCCCCGCCGCTGCTCCCCTGCGGCCCCGCCCAGCTTCGCTAGTTTTTGCCGCCCATTGGCCCACCCCGCTCCCGCCTCCCAGCTGCCCCGCCCTCGCTCCGCCCCCCACTACGCCATTTATGGCGGAGTCCACGCGTACGCGCAGCGTGCACGCGCAGCGGGCGCGCCGATTGTGCGCCGAAGGTGCGCCAAAGGTAAGCCCGTCCACGCCAGGACCGCGCCCAGTGCCAGGACCCCTGGCCCCCGCAGACCCCAGCCCGCCCGCCGGACGTATGACGCCGCCACCCTCAACGCACTCAACGCCGGCCGATTCCCGGGCCGCTACCGAGCCACCCCGAGACGCACCGACGGACCCTTCTGCTGCAACTCCTGCAAGTTCACCTGCATCCGGACCTGCACTACTCCAGCACCAACCAAGACCAAGACGAGCAACAGCAGCAGCCACCTGAAATGCATCCTGCTCAACACCCGCTCCGTCCACAGGCACGCCATCGAGATCTGGAACCTGCTCGACACCACAGCCCCAGACGTCGCCTTCTTCACGGAAACCTGGATGAACGCCTCTTCAGCGCCCGACATCGCCATCGCCATCCCAGACGGCTACAAGATCATCCGAAGGGACCTCATCAACCACACTGGAGGAGGCATCGCCATCGTCCACAGGAACACCATCCGCATCACGACCAACACCGACGACACCCTCGTACCCGCCGAGCACCTGCACTTCCAGGTCCACATCAACCCCAAGACCACCCTCAGAGGCACCCTCATCTACAGACCCCCGGGACAACGCACACAATTCAGCGAAGACATCGCCGACTTCATCAGCCCGCACGCCCTCTGCTCCGCTGACTACATCCTCCTAGGGGACCTCAACTTCCACCTGGAGAACAACAACGACCGCAACACCACCACCCTGCTGGACAACCTCGCCAACCTGGGACTCAAGCAGCTGGTCACCTCCCCCACCCACTACGCCGGACACACACTCGACCCCGTCTTCTCATCCAGCAAGGACATCGCCTTCAGCCACGCCACCGGACTCCACTGGACGGACCACAGCTGCGTCCACTTCAGCTTCGGAAGGACCACGATCCACCACCACCAGCAACAGGTTGCACGCAGGAGCTGGAACAAGATCACAGCCGACCAGCTCGCGACCTCCCTGAGCATGAACCCTCCCACCAGCACAACGAACCCAAGCCAGGCGGCCACCAACCTCACGAAGTGGATCAGCGACTGCGCAGACGAGCTCAACCCCCCTGAGGACCCCGCCTAGCAGACCTGATAGCAAGAAAGCCCCATGGTTCACCGACGAACTCAAGAGCTCCAAGAAGAACTGCCGAGCCCTCGAGAGAACCTGGCGCAGAGACCCAACTCCGGACAACATGGCTGCCCTCAAGCTCGCCTCCCGAAAGCACCACCAACTCATCCACGCCACCAAGAAAACCGCATTCAAGGAACGACTGGACAACAACGCACACAACAGCAAGGAACTCTTCAACATCGTCAAAGAGCTCTCCAACCCCAACGCTGGAAACAATGACATCACCCCTTCGCAAGACCTCTGCAACTCCCTTGCATCCTACTTCCACAACAAGATCGCGGACATACACAACAGCTTCAGCACTCAACCGACGCACGCCACGACCGAACCACCGCCCCCCACCACCACCCTCCGCGCCTGGACTCCGATCAGCACCGAAGACACCGTCCGCACGATGAACTCCATCCACTCCGGATCTCCGACCGACCCCTGCCCTCACCCCGTCTTCAACAAGGCCGACGCTGTCATCGCACCCCACCTGCGGGACATCATCAACACCTCCTTCGACACCGCTACCTTCCCGGAGAGCTGGAAGCACGCCGAACTCAGCGCCCTACTCAAGAAGCCATCGGCCGACCCCTCCGACCTCAAGAACTACCGCCCCATCTCGCTGCTCCCGTTTCCTGCAAAAGTCATCGAGAAGACCGTCAACAAGCAGCTGGCCGCCTTCCTCGAGACGAACGGATCCCTCGACCCCTCGCAGTCTGGCTTCCGGGCCAACCACAGCACCGAGACCGCCCTGATCGCAGCCACCGATGACATCCGAGCGTTGCTCGACAACGGAGAAACAGCGGCCCTCATCCTCCTCGACCTCTCCGCGGCCTTCGACACTGTCTGCCACCCTACCCTAGTACAACGCCTCAGCAACGTCGGAGTCCAGGAGAAGGCACTGGAGTGGATCATCTCCTTCCTCGCCGGAAGGACACAGAGAGTCCGCCTCCCTCCGTTCAGATCTGAAGCCACCGAAGTCATCTGCGGCGTTCCTCAAGTCTCCTCACTCAGTCCAACCCTCTTCAACGTCTACATGAGCCCCCTCGCAGACATCGCACGCCAGCACAACCTCAACATCATCTCCTACGCCGACGACACCCAGCTGATCCTCTCCCTCACCAACGACCCCGCCACCGCCAGAGCCAACCTTCACAAAGGGATGAAAGAGGTAGCCGAATGGATGAAGAACAGCCGCCTGAAACTGAACTCGGACAAGACGGAAGTCCTCATCCTGGGATCCTCACCCTCTGCTTGGAACGACTCCTGGTGGCCCCCCCGCCCTAGGCAGCGCACCCAAACCAACAGACCACGCACGCAACCTGGGCTTCATCCTGGACTCCTCCCTCTCCATGATCAGACAAGTCAACGCCGTCTCCTCGTCGTGCTTCAACATCCTGCGCATGCTACGTAAGATCTTCCGGTGGATCCCCACCGAGACCAGGAAGACGGTCACCCAGGCCCTCGTCACCAGCCGTCTGGACTACGGCAACTCCCTCTACGCCGGAACCACCGCCAAACTCCAGAAGAGACTCCAGCGGATCCAGAACGCCTCAGCACGACTCATCCTGGACATCCCCCGTCGCAGCCACATCTCCGGACACCTGAGAGACCTGCACTGGCTCCCGGTCAACAAGAGAATCACCTTCCGTCTCCTCACCCACGCACACAAAGCCCTACACAACCAAGGCCCAGGATACCTCAACAGCCGCCTCAACTTCTACGCTCCCAAACGCCAGCTTCGATCGACCGGCCACGCCCTCGCCGCCGTCCCCCGCATCCGAAGAGCCACCACAGGGGGACGGTCCTTCTCCTACCTCGCCGCCAAGACATGGAACTCCCTCCCGACCCACCTCCGCCTGACCCAGGACCACCTCGCCTTCAGGAAGCAACTCAAGACCTGGCTGTTCGAGCAGTAGCAGACCCCCCTCCCCCAGCGCCTTGAGACCCTCTGGGTGAGTAGCGCGCTATATAAATGCGATGATTGATTGATCAGCATGGAAGGGGTTAAACGTGCGGCAG